>NC_079335.1:1098288-1119023 GCF_029582105.1 Oenanthe melanoleuca | reverse complement strand
CCCGGCTGCAGGATTTGGGAGCATCTTCTCCCTCCACCTTCCACCTGAGCTTAAAATTCCCTTTTCCAGGGCTAAACTGGGATGGGAATGAGGGAAGCAGCCCGGCCCCCTTTCCCTCCCAGCTGGGCACCGCCTGCTCCGAGCGCATCCCGCTGGGAAGTCTGGGGTCAGGGATGAGCCGACGGCAGAAAAAACCCTCCCTGTGCCTGGCACAGTGCCTAGTGCCGCTCTGGCAGCAGGAAAAATCTCTGTGAAAAAATCAGGGAAAGGTGAGCAGCAGAGCCTGAAGATGTCCAGGCTTCCACCTGAAGCCTCCCATGATCCATCCAAAATTTTCCATCTGGGAAAACATCCTCAGAACAGGAATCCAGCCTCTATAATCATGGTAAAACCTTGTATTCTATGCTGATTTATAATTAAATTAAGTGATAGGACGAAATCCTAAAATCTTCCATCCTCAAGGTTCTACTGCTCTTCACCTGCAAGTAGTGCCGTTCCCAAAAATTTACATGGAATTCTGTGTAATTCTGTGTATATAAATATTCCAGAGCTTGGACTGGAATTTTAAATTCTGTGTTTTAAAATTTTAAATTCCTACTCAAGCCCTTGTTTCTCAGTTTTTGTGAGGTTTGGGGTTCTCACAAACCCACCATGGCCTCTCTAACCCTTCTTCCACACTTCCAATCCCTTTTCCTATCTTCAGGAGCCTGGAAGCGTCACTTCCCTCTTGGAATTAATTTTTTTAGGAAGCGTTTTGATTGGTTGAAACTGATTTCTGGAAAAACCAGAATGAGCAAGGTGAAATTTGCATAATTTGGGCAATAAAATGGATATTTGGGAAGAATAGCCAGAATGGAGTTTTCCCAAGATGATTTGATGGATACAACACAATCCATGGGATATCCAGGAAGTGGAAAATCCAGTTTGGTCTTTCTAGGGGAATTTTGGAGTGGTGGGAATGCTGAAGCCCAAATCTTGGATGGATGGATGTCCACTACTTCCCAAAGCTTCTCCGCACACAATTCCATTCTCCAGCTAAAATATTCCCAAAGGATTATACCCATCAAAATTCCATTAAAAAAAAAAAAAAAAAAAAAAAAAAGAATTCCTATTATTTTATTATTTTTCCAAATCTTTTAGGGATTGTCCAGTCCCTGTCTCTGGATGGCGCTATGGGTTCACTTTTTGCTCCAAGCCCTCAACACCAAATCCCTTCTGCGAAGCATCTCCGATGTTCTGCTGCTCCGGTGGCATTGCCACTAATTAACATCTGTGAAAGTTATGAAGACCAGAGGGACATAACAACTCATCCCATCCTCGCCATCCCATTCCCACTTTTTTTTCAGGAGAAGCAGGGCCAGGAGGATAAATTTTTGAACCCATTGCCTGGTGGGAAGGTCCAGTCAGGATGATGGAGTCCGTGAATCCATAACTGAAGGATTTCTATGGGATGTAAATGATGAGGAAACACCAAAACAAGCTCAGTCAACCGCTTCTGATGAGTCCCTTGGCTGAAGGTCAACTCGGGGTGGGCCTTCCCCAGGCCACCTCACCCACCTTGTCCTCTTGGTTTGGGACATCCATGATAGTCGAGGAGTCTCCAGTGAGCTCCTCTGGGATCAATCCCATCTGGAACCCACCAGGAGGAAGCACAAGACCAACATAACTAAGCTGGGCAGGGAGGACATGGACGCTGAATTCTTGGGAGCTAATTAAATTAAATTAATCCCAATTAAAGCAATCACCCCAAAAATAGCCCAAAATCCAAATGTCACTGAAAACAAGAGGAGATTTTTCCAGATTGGAGGGGGAGGAGGGAATGCTGGGAAAGGAGTACAGAAGAGCCTTTATCATTATGAGGAAGTACAAAGAGACCAGAAGTGACATTTCCCAAAATAGCCAATCAATAGGAAATCTGCTCCCCCTGGCTCCGGGAGTGCCACAAAGAGTTCCAAAAATGGTGATTTTTTTAGCTCTTGCCTATTCTGAGCAGATTTCTTATTCCCTGTGCCTTTCCTCCTTGTGGTATCTCCAGCCTGAATCATTCATCCCTGACGGGACACAAGGAACGGCTTCCCACTTCCAGAGGGCAGGGTTATGCAGGATTTTGGGAAGCAGTGTGAGGGAACCCCTGTGAGGGGTTGGAATGAAATTCCCAGAAAAGCTGTGGCTGCTTCATCCTGAAAGTGTCCAAGGCCAGATTGGATGGGGCTTGGCCCAGGAGATCCCACCACTATGCGATATCCCCAAGAGCAACCATCAACCCTCATCCCTTTTTTCCAAAAGATGGGATTTTCATCTCATGGCTCCCCAGGAAATCACTGGTGTCAGTTCTGCTCCTCTTCCTCACTTAAAAGAGAACCAGGGACCAGATTGACCTCTAAAAATCAGGAATTGTCACATTTATGAACTCAAAATACAACGTGGTGGTTCCTCACCTTCCTGGGTATCTCCAAAGCTCCTACAAGCCTCTTCCTGAATTTTGAGCCTGGATTTACACAACTCTGACAAATTACAACCATTCCCTGAATCCACATGGCATGAGGACAACAAATCTAGATGGAGAAGGGCTGAACATGGCCAGGGCAGGATTTGAAGATTCCTATGGCTGGAGATGAATCCAGCAACCCCCATGAGAACCAAAAGGTGAAAACAGCTGGAAAATTACGAATTTTTGACAAATTACGGCTGTACCCCAAAACAGAGGTGGCCCCACCACCATGACCACCTCCTAAATCCCAGCAGACACTAAGCCACCTCTGAAAACACCTCAGGTGCCTCCACTTGAGATTCTGTGGAACTCTAAAAGGCGTGCCAGGATTTTTGGGAGCCAATCCCAATTCTCTCCTCACTTCCCCAATTTCTTTGCTATGAAGCGATTCCTGCTGACCACAAGAAGATTGAGGACCTCTTCAAATACTCCTGGATGTGGAGTTCCAGGAGAAATTGAGGAAAACCAAGCCAAGGATCCCACGTAGGTGAAGCAGCTGCTTTTTGGTACACAATCCAGCTTGAGCAGCCTTGGACCTTCCATCTATTGACTGGCCAACACAACCATGGGATGAAGACAGAAATTTGGGATTTCTCCCACAAACAAGCAGATTTCCACATGGGAAGATTGATTTTGGATTAGAAGAGTTCAAATCCCTCAACAGAATAAGGATGTGAAGCAACTCCTGAAACCACAAATCCAGGGGGAATGAAGGGGGAAAGGGTTAAGGGCAGGGATCATGAATGATGGGATTTGGGATTCTGGAGCTTCCCAACAAAAGCCTTCAGGCAGACAAAGCACAACGTCATCCTCTGAATGACGCCCTCTAATCTTCATTATACTGGAAAACTCTCCTGTAGGAAATGTTGGCTGGGAGCTCCGAGGAAGCGGAAAAATTCCTTCCCTGCTCTGAAGGATGTTGCTGCAGCTCCTGGGGCGATCCAGGGAGCCGAACCCCAGAGCTGAACTGGAGGTGGCAACGATTCCATGGATGAGGATTCCCCAGCTGAATCCCATGGGATTTCTCAGTCAAGGTCCGGCTTCTCTCCACAAGCCACTTTGATCCCACACTTTTTCCCAACATCTGGGAGCTCTCCAGCTTCTTCTTTCCCAGCTAGAGGGGACGGAGGAAGGCAGAAAACATGACCTGGGTCTCAGCATGGTTTCGCATCCACCAAAGAATCATGGAGGATCTGTGGGACTCAATCCTGTATCCCTGTGCCATTTTCCAGATGAAAACCTCTAGAATTAATGCCAGACTCGGGAAGAAGAGGGTTGGAAAGACCTGAGAAGGCTGTTAGCTTGCAGACCTGATTTTCTAGCTAAGCCTGGAAGCTCCAGGATCATTTTACGAACAGGGTTTGGAGGTGGATGGATCTGAGGGAGCTCCAGTGGAAGTGTTTGAGGGCTTATCTCACTCCATGATGGATCTTTGAAGCTCTGGTTGGGTTTCATCCTGCTCCAAACTCCTCATGTCCATGTTGGTCATGAACCCGTGCAGACAACCAGAGATCCCCCAATCCCTTTGCAAACTTTCCAAAGGTCCTGGAGCATCAACCTTCCCATCCTTGGAATTGTCCAAGGCCAGCATGGACAGTACTTGGAGCGATCTGGGATATTGGAAGGTGTCCCTACCCTTGGAATGGTTTGGGTGGGACTGGATGATCTTTGAGGTCCTACCCAACCCATTCCATGATTCTATGATTAATTTCCCCCCCTCACAATTGATGCCATGAACAGGAATTCATCACAAGCTCCGATTCCAGCTTGTGGCACCCATGGGGTTAAACCAAAATCCCATCCTGAGACTCGTTCTTCCAGAAGGATGTCCACTCACAGCTAATTAAACAAAGCTGCTAATTAGCTCCTTGGCTGGTGGCAGGCTGGGGGAAGGGCAGCCAGGGCTGCTCTGTGGGTTTTTATGGGATTGGGAAGACAGGCGTCTCCTGCAGCACAGCTGACAGCTGATGCCAACAGCTCATGAGCGCAGTGACACTGAACCTTTTAATTGCCACCAGCCCAAATCTGCTTGTCCCTGTCACTGCTCCATGTCCCCATCATTGACAAATCCTGCTGGATTCTGGCTCAGCTCCTGCTTCCCAAAACTGAACCACGAATCCCTGTTTCCCAACCAAACAGCTCCACACATCTCAAATCTCACTCCTTCCCACTCTTCCTGGGAATGGCATCTGCCCACCTTGTGGGCTGGAGATCGGGTTGTCCATGGATTCATGGAGAGCATTCAGCTGGTGAGGACAAAAAACCCAATCCTATCGCCCTGCTGGTTTTCCCTCCTGGAAAGCTCAGAATTTTCCCCCTGCTTCCTTAAGTGGCAATTAATTCCAATGCTTCCCAGGAGGTCACTCAGCAGCAGGGAATTCTGGGGAAAGGCGGGACGGAACTCAGCCAGCGCTGCTGGGGAGATTTTCCACCCGCACGTGTCTTGGATCAGGATGGAGATCAGCTTGGAACAGCTGGAAAACGTGCCAGGAAAAGGGATGAGGAATATGCCTCTTCCTGGTCTCCATTTCCAACATGGAAGGCAAAGGAAGAGCTGGAAGTGCCTCCACTCATCCGCAACTCCAGGAAAAATTCCAGGAATTTGGAGTTTATCAAAACCTGGAGCAACCAGGCAGGGAGTGATTCCATAAATCCCCAAAATCCAGTCTCATCCTTGTCTTCGATTTCTGGAGTTTGACAAGGACCTGGTGGGGTCCAATGGGGACTTTTGGGGGTTCAATGAGGATTTGGGGGAATTCGGTGAGGATTTCAATAAGGACTTCTGGGGATCTCTGAGGATTTGGGATTCAAGAAGGAATTGGTGGGTTTCAAGAAAGACTTTTTGGGTTCAGTGAGTACTTTTGGGGTTCCTTGAGGACTTCTGGGGTTCCACAAGGACCTGAAGGCAACACATGAAGGGAAGGGATGAAGAGGATTGGAGAAGTGGGACTAAAACATCAGTGACATTCACTGCCCCATCCATCTCAAACCTGATGCTGGAGGGAAATTCAGGCTACCTGTAGTGCAGGAGCTGTCCTTCGGCGCTGTAATCCCGGTAAATGTCATATTCCTTTTCAAACACTCCGGAAGGCGACGAACTGGAAAACAGGAATGAACAGGAAGTTACCACCACTGTCTCCTCTAGGATTAAGGGAGATGAATCCCATCAGGATGGGTTTCACCTGTCCTGGATCTGCTCGAGCTTGGAGTAATGGATTTTTTATTTTGAGTTGTTGGCCAAATGATTACCAAGCCCATGGCCGTGGTCTCCAGGTTTATGTCAAACCCTTCAAATACTGGATTTTTCCTTAAAACATCTGAGCAGATCCCAAACATCTCCTGGATTCATCCAACCCTTTCTGAGTGCTGCTTCTGCTCTTCAACAACCTCAGATGGTCAGAGCCAATGTGGGAAGAGAAAAATACCCCCAAAACCCCTTTTTGTCACATTTTCATCTAAATTTGAGCCTGCAGTGCTCTTGTTCCCAGAAGATGGAGAAGATGACACCACCAACCTGCTCCAAGAGACACTACAAAAAAACACAGGAAAAAAAAACATCTGGAAGCACGGGTATTTCCAAGCTGATTTTTTGACTTGGTGGGGTTCAGTGAAGACTTGGGAATTAAAACCTGGAGTCCAAGGAGAACCTTTTGGGATTCAAGAATGACTTAAAGCCTCTCCTGTAGGATCAAACCCACTCTTGATCCATATTTTTGGCTCCACACTTTTCCAATGGCTGTGAATCCATGCCAAGACCCTCCAGCACTTCCCAGAAACTACATATTGATCACTGTCTTTCCAATATTACCCATCCCTGCTGCCAATGAGCACAGGAAAAGGTTTATTTTTACTGTAACAGCTCTTCCCAGTGGGAATGTGCTCGGAAACGGTCCCATTTGGAAAACACAGAGGAAATAATGAGAAAACATCCAAAGAAATAACTTTATTCCAAATAAAACACCCCTAAAATCCCCCCATATTTCCTTGTTAAGACTCTCCCGCTAATAAAATTCGGATTCAATGTTGGTTACGGGAGGGAAAAAAAGAGGGAAAAGAAACAAATCTTCCTAATAAGATAAAGCTCCAAAATTTTAGTTGTGGAGCAAGGAGGCAATAAAATTAAGCTTTTGTCAAAACTAATTTTAATGGGATTTAGCCCTGGAATTATAGCTGTGTGGAATTGCTTAATCCCTTTTTCCTCGCCAGTGCATGTGAATGGACTTACTCCTCCTCCTCCTCCTCCTCCTCCAGGATTCCCGAGAGAATGGCATCACCTTTGATCCCAGTGCTGTACCCCAAATCCATGGTGGAACTCAGATGGATCCCCAAATCCAGGGTGGAATTTAGATGGATCCCCAAATCCATACTGGAATTTAAATGGATCCCCAAATCCATGCTGGAATCCAGATGGATCCCCAAATCCATAGTGGAATCCAGACAGATCCCCAAATCCACAGTGGAATCCAGATGGATCTCCAAATCCGTGTCGGAATCCAGATGGATCCCATCCCTGGAAGTGTCCAAGGTCAGGATGGAGCATCCTGGGATAGGGGAAGGTATCCTTGCCCAGGAACTGGATGGCCTTTAAGGTCCCTTCCAACCCAAACCATTCCGTGATTCCAGGATTCCAGGGGAGTTCAGGAGTTGTTCAAGGTCCCTCCCTACAGATCTGCTTCCCAGCACTCCACCCCCCATCCCTGGGGAAAGTCTGGTGGGAATGTCGGTTTTTCCATCTAAAAACTCCACTGGAACCTGGTCATGGCTAAAACAGACACTGAAAATTCCCAACAGCTCTTCCCAAGCAAGGTCCACACCCCTCCAGAAGGGAATTCCCTCCAGATTCCAAGTTTCTGTTCCAGGTGCTAGGATCAAGCTCCATGTACTCCTCAATCCTTAATTTTGGCTGAGTCCGAGGATGGGTGGTTTGTTCTTGCAGATTTTCCAAGTTGTTACTTCCAAGATTTTCCCAATCCATCTCGGTTCCCATCCATCCTTTCTCCCACTGTTCCATTTCCCATCAATGCTAATTATCCCCATCCAAACGAACTCCAGGCCTTCTCTGATCCATCTCTGACAAGGTTTCTGTACAGATGGAGCTGATGGATGAGCAAATCCATCCCAAAGATTCCGACTTGGTGGGAGCCAGGCAGGGAATCTCCACAGGGGCCCGCAGTAGGAAGCAGTGGTTGGTTACACATTTCCGGGATGAGCCGAGTTTTTGGGAATCACTAAAAACCACTGGCTGAGATGTGAGTGTTGACAAGCAGCCTCTGGAATTGGCTGGAGAGCCTGGGGCAGGATTCCCACTTAATTCCTGGTTAATATTTAAGCAGCAGGACTGCTGAATTCCATCTATCCCAGCTTCCCGTGGGCATGGATGCGATGGAGCATGGCCCCTACCCTTGGCCAGCTGTTTTCCCAAGGTTTTTAAACCAAATCCTTATGGATTTTGCTTGACTAACAGATTTGTTGGATTAAAGGAGAAATTTTATGATGAGGGTGGTGAAACACTGGAGAAATCTGTGGATGCTCCATCCCTGGAATATTCCAGGCTGAGTTGGATGGAGCCTGGAGCAACTTGGGATAGTGGAAGGTAGCCCCGCCCATGGAAAAGGAGTGGAACTAGATGGTTTTGAGGTCCCTTCCAACCCAAACCATTCCATGTTTAAGGTCTTTCCTGCAATCACCACCTTGAATCCAGTTTGTGTTCTTGAGCCAGACATTCCCACCCAATTTTGCCTTGGCCAACCTGGAACAACCAGGGTAATCTGGAAAGCTCAACTCAAATGAATTCCCCAAGTGGGCTTCCACAAACACGGCGCTACAGGTGTTGGACTGCATCCCAGAAATCCTGATGGATAAAACTGCACAGAGCTGATCACAGGAAGCAAACCCAGTTCCAATCCAAAACCCGACTGGTTTGGAAACTCAGTTTTGGTGTTGGAAATGTCCTGACGTCTCCCCAAAATCTTTCTCCATGCAAAGCCAACCCAGCTCCCTCATTTTCTCCTCGCACATCCTGTGCTGACCATCCTGGTGATTTCTCCCTGGATTCTCCCAGGTTTTCAGGTTTTGGATCACTCAAAATGACCTGAGGTTGCCCAGTTGTGGTGAAACAAGGATTTAATCTTCCCTAGACCTTCTGAGGTGTTCCCAGCTTCCCTTTGTGCCCTGCCCTTGGAATTGCGCTTCCCAGCATTCCCAGATCCTTGGGTGGCCACCAGTTTTACTATCCTGTGGCTACAACTGGCCTTGCCAAGCTTCAGGAAGTTCTTCCCAACCTGTCCTTGATCCATAGGATCCCTCGGAGCTCCAGCTTGTCTGGTGGCTCCCCAGATTATTGATAAGGATATGGATCAGGAAAGGAGCTGGGATGGGCCTGGGAGGAGCCAAACATTGGGAATAAACCTTCAACCACCACCCTCTGAGCCGGATGATCCAGTTTTTATCCAGCAAATTGTGTCCCTGTCTGGATGAGGGATACATCCAAAGCCTTTCTGGGACACTTTGAAGGTGATTTTTCACTAATAATTTTACATTAATAAAGATGATTTTCCACTAATCAGTGTGGTTTTCCAATGAAAAAGGTGATTTTCCATTAATAAGTGTGGTTTTCCAATAATTAAGGTGATTTTCCACTAATTAAGATGATTTTCTATTAATAAAGATGATTTTTCATTAATGAGTGTTGCTTTCCAAAGAAAAATATTTTCCACTAATTACAATGATTTTTCATTAATAAAGATTATTTTCTATTAATAAGAATGATTTTCCAATAAAAAAGTTGATTTGCCACTAAGTGCGATTTTTCTGATGAAAAGGATGATTTTCTACTAATAAAGGTGATTTCCCACTTATCAAAGTGATTTTCCATTAACCAAGATGCTTTTCTATCAATAAAGTTGACTTTCCTACAACAATTTTCCCTAAACCATGGCTTACAAAGCCTCCAGCATAGACACAAATTTATCCCTGGCACCTTTATCCCGGGAGCCTCTGGCAGAACAACAAAAGCTAAAGAATTTTTTTTTTTTTTTAAATCAATAAACCCAGCAGGTTTCTTTTTCCCCCTGCCTGGAGCAGGAAGTGGCATCATTCCCCACACTTTCGAAAAATCAAGGAAAGTGAGCGGCCTGAAATAGCTCAGCTCCATGGCAAAAGCCAGGAATAGAAATGAAATCCCAGCTCCAAATCCTCGGCTTTAATCGCGGCCCTTCATACTCTTAATTACAACCCCTGCTTCCAATAAAACTTCAAAGATGGTTTTCTTCAGAATTATGCAACTGGAATTTTGGGGCCGACGCAAGCACTCGGAGGAATTAGGCAAATATCCGCCTAATCCAGAGCCGTGTTTCACAACGGGAAATGGGGAATTCAAGGGAAGGATATTAAAAAACTTCAGCCCCCCATTTTTCAGAGCATAAAATGCCAGATATGAATGTTTTTTTCCTGGGAAATATTTGAGGATGGAATGAGGGAGTTCAGTGTTGTTCGGGTTATGCCGGGAATGTGTTTTCCACTGGTTATCTCCAAATATTTCCTCAGATGGTTCCACCCCCCGGAGCTTCATGATCTCAATAAACTCAAGCATCACAGCGAGGGATTGAATTACGAAAGGAGCCTAGAAAATGGGCTCAAGGATCTTGGAAGTCTTTTCTGACCTTAACAATTCCATGGAAAACTCACCTGCATGGGTGGGATGAGACCCAGCACTGTTGGAGGACCCCCTGGTACTGGAAGAGGGGAAAAGCTGAAGGAATTTTTGAGTAGTAAAATCTCCTGTGGGGGGAAAATCAAATCTTTGGAAAAATTTGGGAATGCTGGGAGGTCCTATCAAAGAATTCTGTCATGCTCTGGTAGTGCCCCATCCCTGGAAGTGCCCAAGGCCAAGTTTGGAGCAACCCAAACCTTTGGAAGGGACCTCAAAGACCATGGAATTCCGACCCCTTAGCCACAAACAGGGACATCCAACATCATTCAGAGCTGGATTTTTGCCATTAAATGAGTGGGAATAAGACAAAAACCAGGGATAAAACACCACAAAAAGCCATTGGAAGACTGAATTTTGGGATCCTTCCCAACATCCTGCCTCACAGTTTGGGAAATTGAGGATCTCATGGAATTAGGGGAAGAGCCAGGTGAATTTCCAGGTGATCCTTAATTAAAAAAAAAAACATCTTCAGGACGACTCAGCTGGGATGGATTCAGGTCCTTGTCATGGATTCTGGAAGGGTGGGAAGAAGAGATAATTCCATGTCCTCAGCACATGAATCCTTGGATTGTGTAAGGTGTGTCCAACAAAGGTGAAAATGGGAAAAAGCAAAGCAAACAAACATTGGAATGCAATACCTAGAAAAACTGTGGCCACCCCATCCCTGGAAATGGCTATGGCCAGGTTTGATGGAGCTTGGAGCAACCTGGGATAGTGGAAGTTTTCCCAGGGGGATGGAACTGGAAAAGGCAGGGATTTGTTGCCACAGGCAGTAAATAAATGGGAGAGGAAAAAAAAAATCTGAATTTCAAGAATTTCCTGCAACATTCCCTTCCAAAGCTGGATTCAGAGATTGGGGGTAGGAAGAGCCTGTGGTGGTTTTCCTGGCCACCAGAGACAGGGGGATGTCGGTGCCCCGACCTCCTGCTCTGCCCATCCACCCTGTGGATAAAACATTGGGAAGAGAAGGATTTCCAGTGGAATGTCAAGGTCTGGGAATAGGATAAGGTCCCCACAGTGCCAGAGATTGGAAAAACAGAGAAATTCCAGGCCATCCTCTTTGTCCTTAAGGAAAGGATGAGGCAGTTTTTAGGTTGATCCAGATCCAGGTGGAACTTTCAACAGGATCAACAATTCCAAGCTTTAAAAAATTACGTGGTTTTTTTTTTTGGTTTTTTTTTTTGTTTTGTTTTGTTTTTTTTTTTCCCTCTAGTAGGGGAGCAAAAAACATCAGATAGTGGAAATTTTATGATTTTATGGAAATTTCATGGGAACACTTCATCAAATGCTCAAACCCATGGTTTGGGTCAGAAGGGAAAAATCCCTATCCAAGGATGCTCCAACCTGGTCTTGGACAATTCCAGGGATCCAGGGGCCAACACAGATTCTCTGGGAATTCCATCCCAGCACCTCAGCCAGGAATTCCTTCCCGAATCCCATCCTTTCTTGTACTCTGGCAGTGGGAGGCCATTCCCTGTGTCCTGTCCCTCCATCTCTTGTCCCAAGTCCCTCTCCAGCTCTCCTGGAACCCCTTTAGGCCCTGGAAGGAATTCTGAGTTTTCCCTCGATCCTTCCCTTCTCCAGGTGAACATTCCCAAGTTCCTCCTGGCTCCTCGCCAGGAGACGTCATCCAGCTGGGAAAATCCAACATTTGGGTGAAGAAAGTCCCAGAATAGGGAGCCTGAAGCTCCTGCTAAAGGCAGGACATTGGGAAGGAAGCCCTTGAGGACCCTCTCGGTGCCACAGTCCTTCCGCGTGGTTTTTCCGGAGCAATTCCAGGTCCTCGGTTTATATTCCTTCACGTCTTGGAGGAAGGCTGGGAATCCCTACAGGGGCCTGGAAAACCCTCAGGCAGCAGATGCTGCGGAGATTTATGTCATTGATCCACCTGTTTTGCCAACCACAGCACGGCAGGTTCTTCTCAGTGCCTCTCGGGAAAGGAAATAAGCAGAGAGAATTCCAAGGAAAAATCATGGGACATGGGTATTTTAGAGCTTTGAGGCATATTTTATTCCACAAATCTGCTTTTTTTTGGCATCTTTTGGAGTCACGAAACAGCCTGTAAGGGGGAAGGTTGTTTTTGATCCCAGAGAGCTCCAGCAGGGGCATTCCAGGGATTAGATTTGGAGAGAATTCCCCTTGGATATCCCAGCTCAGCCACACTTAATCCAGCAAAGTTTAAATGCTGCATTTTATTTCCAGTATCCTGGTGCCTTCAGAATCAGGACATAGAAAGAAAATGTAGGAATCCTGAGGAATAACTTGGGCACAATTTCCCAGCAGATGGGATTTGGGTGAAGACACCTCACATTCCAAGATTTCTGCATTTGGTACAAGGAAAACACTCCCGATGGCCAAAAATCCACTTCCTTGTCCTGCAAGCATCCACTTGGAATTCCTCTTTGGAGAAGCAGTGGCAGAGCTGAATTTTTCATGGAAAAGGCTTCTTTTTCCCTGCCTGACACTTTCTCCAAAGATTTCAAGGCAATAACCTCAGACACTTCCTGGCAGCATGGAAAATCCCAGCGACCTGACACAAAATCCAGCCGACGGTTCCCGCTCCAAGATTTCACGGCTGTCAAGCCACGCTCTGGAGAAAAGTCACCATTTTGAGACAAGCATGGTAAACTCCAAGGAAACACTGGAAAATCCCCCTGGGAATGCTCTGCTGAACACCAGGACAAAGCTGCTGTTGAGATCCCAAGATTGATTCCTGAGCTGGATCCAGCCACTAATTAGAACAAATCCCACCTCACCGTGGAAGCGCGAGGTGATTCTGGTGTCAAATTCCCTGTGGATTCCAAGGGTTGATGTGTCCCTGACCTGCATGGGTGGGATGGAGCATCCCCAAGGATGTAAGGAATGGATTGGGAGCAGCCTCCAATATCTCCAGCCAAACCTGGAGATGCCCTGGTTCCTAAATCCTAAATATTAAGGGAAGTTCTGGGTGTGAATTCCAATAGAAATTTTCCCACTTCTCCTGAATTCCCTTTTCCAATCAGATGAGCTGTGCTTATCCAGAAATCTTTAAATCAGATTTCATAGGATAAAACCTGGACTGGGGAGTTCCACCAGGAAACCTACAGAGCTCCTTCCCAGCTGTAAATCTTCTTCAAGAAACATAACTGAGATCTGGGAAAACACTCATGGAATTATGGAATGGTTTGGGTTGGAAGGGACCTTCAAGATCGTGGAATTCCACAGGGACACCTTTGACTATCCTGGCCTTGGACACTTCCAGGGATGGGGAAAATGAGGGAATGGGGTTTTTTTTCCAGGCAGGATATGAGGTTCAGGAGTGGGATGCAGCCATGGTTTGGCTGAACTGACAGGACTCATCCCTGTCACCTCCAGGGATGCAGGTAGAAATTTCAGTCAGCAGGAATTTCTGCTCCCTCTAGTGGCATCCAAATTTTTTTTAAAAAAATTATTGAATTTTTAAAGCTCCAAGACCTGGGATCGGCTCAGTCCCAATCCCTGGAAAGGCCAAGACCTGGAATTCATGGAGATTCAAGGACACACAACCTCCCACAAGACTCAGCCCAGGGCTGAATTCCTCTCCTTTTCCACTAGATTTCCAGGGATTCAACCTTTTTATTTGAGTCAGGCCCTCCTCCCACCTGATCCAGCAGATTTGCATCCCATAATGGGAACAGGGAATGTGTGGGTGGAGGACACCAAGGATTAGTGTCCTGGAGTGTTTGTGCTGGGTCTGATGTGGGAATTGAACCCAATGTGGGAATCCCCCAAGGGGGCTGCTGATCCCACCTTGGGAATGATCCTTTCCCCAGGAAATTCCTGATCTCATCTCAGGAATGATCCTTTCCCCAGGGGAGCTACTGATTCCGCCCCTGTTCTTACAGCAAATCCCAGGGAATTATAAATTCATCCCCCAGTCCTTGTGAACCTCTCACGCCATTTTGGGAATGGGATCCTGCTCCATCAACATCTCCTGGGCTCATTTCCCACCAGAAAAGAGGGAATTCTGCCTGTCTGATCTGCTCAGGTGAGGCCCCCCCCTGGAATTCTGCATCCAGCTCCAGGATTCAACTGCAGAAGGACCTGGAGCTGCTGGAGCAATTCCAGAGAATTTCAAGGGCTGGAGCCCCTCTGCTCTGGGGCCAGACTGGGAGAGCTGGGAATGTCCAGCCTGGAGATGGGAAGGATCCAGGGGGACCTCAGAGCCCCTTCCAGAGCCTAAAGGGATTCCAGAAGAGCTGGAGAGGAACTTGGGACAAGGGATGGAGGGACAGGACACAGGGAATGTCTTCCCACTGCCAGAGGGCAGGGATAGATGGGATTTGAGAAGGAATTCTTTCTTTCCTGTGAGGGTGGTGAGGTGTTGGAATGGAATTCCCAGAGAACCTGTGGCTGCCCTATCTCTGGAAGTGTCCAAGGCCAGGATGAGGCTTGGAGCAGCTTGGGATAGTGGAAGGTATCCCTGCCCATGGAAAAAGCTGAAATTCCATGGTCTGTCAGGCCCATTCCAACCCAAACCATTCCATGATTCTGTAATTCCATGTAATTCCACATTCACCTGCATTGAACGACCGCCAAACCCACCTCCCTCCCAAAAACCTCCCTGCCCCACGAGGACCCCCCCCCATTCCCAGGCTCTGAGATTCCATCAGAGCCTCTTCCAGGACCTCAGGAAGGTGGAACCTCCCTCAAGGTGTGGAGTCAAGGCTGCCTCTGATGTCCCACATGAAAGCACTCGCTGAGCCGGGAATTCCTGTTCCCATCCAGCCACAGTTTCTGGGAGCAGGACTTGGGAATGGGAATTCTGCCCCTGCTTGGTCTCCTCAACCTGGTCAGGTCCTCAACATGGTCAAAGGCATCAATTAATAGAAGACAAATACATTAATTAATGACCTGCCTCAGGTTGCCCAGAAAAGCTGTGGCTGCACCATCCCTGGAATTGTCCCAAGTTAGGTTGGCATGGTGGGAGGTGTCCCTGCCCACAGCAGGAGATGGAGCAAGATGGATTTTAAGGCTACTTTCCAAACCAAACCATTCCAAGATTCAGTGATTTGCAGCTTTTAATCCATAAAAGATGAAATGACAATGGAGGGGCAACACAAACATCCTGGAATGTTGTCCTTGAGAACTGAGCTCTGACTCTGTCCTCCTTCCTGAGGGAAATTATCCCTGCCAGGAGCTCCCCAGACCTGTGGGACAAGCCATGGTTGTGGCATGAATCATCCTGACTCCTCAGGGAAATCTTATCCAGGAAAATAATTTAAAACCAAGCCGGGCTCTAAACTCCAATTTCCAATCCTAAAAATGAATTTCAGAGGACAAGAAATTATTCCTTTAGGGAACCTTCCCACAGGGAACATCTAAAATGTCCCTAAAGTGGAGAAACACCTTTTCCTGATTTCCCCTCTCTCTCCTTGTTTTAAGGAGGATCCAACTCAGTGGAGACCCACCAAGGGTCAAGCCGGAGGAACCATCCACAAAATCTCTTTGTCCAAGACCTGCAGGATACGGGTTGCTCTTGGAGACCACCAGGACTGGGAATTCCCGATTTTTTTCCTCCCCCCCATTCCACCTTTACCTTTCTGTTTCCTCCTTCACCACGGAATACTGGCTGGGCTGGCGGCTCGACCGCTGCTCCTGCACCTTCTCATTGCCCTCCAGCTCCTGCTCCAAGGACGAGCTGGTGCTTCCCTCCCTGCTGACATTGCTGCTCCTGCCGGGGCTGTTTTCCGTGGAAGCCCGCGGCGACTCCGTGTTCTGCTTCAGCGTCTGCAGCTTGGCCAGCGGGATGATGTCGCAGTTCTGGGGACGGTGCCACACCGTCCTCTGCGTGGTGGCATTGTAGTAGTAGAAGCGGGAGGTGTTGGGGTCGAAGAGCTCCCACCACTGGTTCTCATTGGTGCGTTTGATCCGCACCCCGGCGGGGGGGTCCCACACGCACTCCCCCGTGATGAGGTTGGCGTACATGCGCTCCCGGGTCCGAGGCTCGATGATTTCCACCCATTCCAGCCTGGGAAAGGACAAGGAGAGGAGAGAAAAATCAACCAAGCCATCTTGGAAGGTCACCCAAGCCACCCAATGATTCTGTGATTTGGTTCAAGTGTGGGATGGAGAAGAGCGGCTTCTCAACTCTTCCTTCCACCCCCATTGACTCTCCCATGTCCAAGACTCAATGATTCCCACCCATTCCAGCCTGGAAAAGAACAAGGAGAGAGGCAAAGTTCAACCAAGATCCCTTCCAATCCCAATGGTTCTGTGGTAGCAGTGAGCACGGGATGAAGAACGACTTCACAACCCTTCTTCTACCCCCATCAAGTCCGGCAGAATTATTTACACAAAACAGAGAATTTTCCAAAGGGTTTCCAACCAAGCCCTGATTTTCAGCTCCCAGGGAAACCCAGCAAGTCTGCAAAACACACGCCCTGGTTGGAGCACCCCAATGTCGACCTAGGATTACGGCATTCACCCCAAACCCTTGAAGGTTCAGACACGGGGATCAAAGCACATTCCGTGAGGGAATGGAAAGGACTGGAGAGACTGGAATCACCAACCTGGTGATGAATTTCTCCTGAACAACCATCCTGCAGCCTGGCTCTGCTGCCCAGACCACCAAACACGGCAGCATTTCCCACAAAAATTCCAAAATTATGGATTCAACCTCCCCTGGTCCAGCTGGAGTAGCACAGCTTCTCTGCGCTCCAAAGATCCTGAAGCTCCTTCCCTCTGTCCTGATTTCGACACCAGCCATCAGCTCTGTGGGTTCCACCTCCAGCACCACCCCAAAACCACTGGCCCCAAAACACCTGGGCTGGGTGACAACCACAGGTGGCACCGGCACCAAAAGGTGATGGTGGCAGAGATGGAGACAGTGCAGGCTGAACAGGTCCATCCGTGCCCTGGCCTCCATGGGAAGGAATGGGATGGGATGGGATGGGATGGGATGGGATGGGATGGGATGGGATGGGATGGGATGGGATGGGATGGGATGGGATGGGATGGGATGGTCCCATGGGCTGGGACACCTTCCCCAAACCCAGGATGCTCCAAGCCCTATCCAACCTGGCCTTGGACACTTCCAAGGATCCAAGGGCACCCACAGCTCCTCTGGGAATTCTATTTCAGTCCCTCATCACCCTCACAGGGAAGAGTTCCTTCCCAATATCCAGTCCATCCCTGCCCTCTGGCAGTGGGAAGTCTGTCCCTCCATCCCTCATCCCAAATTCTCTCCAGCTCTCCTGGAGCCCCTTTAGGCCCTGGAAGGAGCTCTGAGGTCCCCCTGGATCCTTCCCTTCTTCAGGCTGGACATTCCCAGCTCTCCCAGTCCGGCTCCAGTACCTGGAGCATCTTTGTGGCCTCCCCTGGAATTGCTTCAGCAACTCCAGGTCCTTCTGCCTTTGGACCCCAGAGCTGGATGCAGAATTCCAGATGGGGTCTCATTGGAGAAGGGCAGAGGGGCAATATTCCCCTTTTCCTCCTGCTCACACTGTGGGATGAGCCCAGGACATGGGGAATTTCTCAGACCAGAGCACACAGATGTGTCCTGTGGGGCTTCTCACCCACCAAAACCCCCAAATTCTTTCTTCCCAGGGCTGCTCTCCATCCTTTCCCCCATCCCTGTTTTCCTGGAATTGCCCTGACCCCCCTCACTCAGAAACACAACAAAAGGGATTTTGGGGATCATCCAGCAGTGAATGGGAGCTTAGAAATTCCAAAGAGGATTAAAAGAAGTCGTAATCCCAAGAAATAGAGAATTCCACTGGTTTTTCTGATTACCTCAAACACTGCACTTGTCACCTCTGGATAATCCAGAGGGAACCCGAGACGTTTCAGGATCCGCACCTTTATTAAAATTCCTCTTTTGCATGTATTT
This sequence comes from Oenanthe melanoleuca, assembly GCF_029582105.1. Classification (NCBI taxonomy): domain Eukaryota; kingdom Metazoa; phylum Chordata; class Aves; order Passeriformes; family Muscicapidae; genus Oenanthe; species Oenanthe melanoleuca. Next base: position 1,100,972 of record NC_079335.1, on the reverse strand, counting down.
ATATTAAAAAAATGGAAATAATTTAATGAAATTATTTGGGATTTATCCTTGTCTGCATTTCCAAGGCTTTTAAGGAATGTCTAGAAATAGATGAGGAGGAATAAAAAGCTAAGTGAGGCTTAGCAAAGAAGGTGCTACTTAAACCTGACACATCCAGGGAGTCACACAGTGATGGATCACACAGATTGCAACCCAACTCCTTTTCCTGGGAATGAACCCCTGAAGGCTTTTCAGAAACGCCCAGTTTGAAAGAAAAAAAGTCCCTGGAGAGGGGTCCCAGGTGTCAGCCTGGCCCTGAGCCCTCAGCTCATTTTCCAATGGGATTTAAACCTCTGGATGGAGAAAAGAGAGGGATTTTCAGGCTTCCCAGCTTAGATCAAACCCCTCCCAAAAGGATTAAAACTTGTCCAGCTCCTCTTGGAAAAGAGAGGAAAATCCATAATTAAGCTTTGCCCTGCAGAACAGGGACCAAAAGCAGTCGGAGGGGAGTCAATCCTAAATCATGGCTCTTCTCATTCCACAAAACTCGGATCTGATCTGGCATGGAACTGCAACTGGAAGACATTTCCAGCTTTGGAGAACTGGGATTGGCCAAAGAACTGACCAAGGTGGCCAACGGCGCCTGGTTTGTCCCAGCATAGGGAAGGTTTGGGATTTCCAGGATATTGAGGGGCTGGTGTATGGCCAGGGAAGGGAATGGGATGATCTTGAAGGTCTCTTCCAACCTAAACCATTCCACGTTTTTATGAGGAGCAATTCAAATTCCTGATTCCAGGCAAGGTTTTGGAGACTTCGGAAGTGGTTCTGCAGCACTTAGGAGGCTCTGCTCCCCAGATTTCCCATCCCAAGTGATCCCTTTGAATTCACAAACCAAAATATCCAAGAGATCCCAGGACCCAACGTATTCAAGAACCCAAGTCCCTCCATCATTGCAAAATTCCGGAGAGGACAATTCACATCTTATTTCCCATATTTCTCATCTTACTTCTGGTGCTTAAAATTAATTAAACATCCCCCCAGAACTTCATAAAAAATTTAAATTAATCATGGGATTATTAAATGGGTTGGGGTGAAAGGAGCTTTTAAAGCTCATCCGTTCCAACCCCTGCCTGTTATTTTATTAATTATTAATTAATTAATTAAAATCCGTTATTACACCCTTTGTTTTATTCACTATCCCCATTATTTTATTTATTATCCACTTCATTAATATCCCTTTAATTATTACACCCATTATATTATTTATTACTGATTTTTAAAAATATTTGACTTAAAATATGGGAAAAAACCCCCCACAATTCCTTGATGCCAGACCTTGGAAAACCTGGAACCAAATCCCTGTGTGTCAGCAATAAACCAGGGAGTATCAAATCTCTGGGACCATTTTTTTGCACCAATAATTCCATTTTTAGGGAATCATTCACCTGAAAGGTGGAATCCCTCCTGGCTTTTCCTGATGGATGCAGAAGGAAAAAAAATCGGGGCAGGCACCCAAAGGTGCAGATTCTTCTGGAGCTGCTGGAAAAGCTTGGAATGGGATGGAGTTAAGGAAAAATATTCCAGCTTTTCCCGCAGAGAAGGAGTCACCTGCTCAGCTGGGGAGCTGTTAAATGGGAAAAAATCATGGAATGAGGGCTGGGAGAGGGGTGGATCCTCAGCCACTCTGTGGAATGGGAAAAATGCTCCAGTGGTTTCACTGTTTGCTCTGGAAAAACCGAGGTGCGGAATCGCTGTGGTCCCATTACTCGCCATGGGATTTTGGGAAATTGAGTGTCCTCTCCCAAAAATTCCAAGGCAACCCTGTGGTAGCTTGACTCCAGGTCCACCATGCCTCACTTGTGGTGATTATCATGGAAAATTGTGGAATTTTTCCCTGTGGGAAGGGACCTTTGAGGGTCACCTTTTTCCAACACCTTTCCGTGGAGCAGGGATGCTTTCCACTATCCCACATTGCTCCAACCTGGCCTTGGACTCTTCCAAGGATGGGGCAGAGACAGACTCTCTGGAAATTCCAACCCAGCCCCACATCACTCTCACAAGGAAGAATTCCTTCTCAATATCCCACCTAAATTTCCACTTTTCCACTGAGAGGCCATTCCCTATGTCCTGTCCTTCCATCCCTTGTCCCAAGTCCTTCTCCAGCTCTCCTGGAGCCCCTTTAGACACTGGAAGGGGCTCTGAGGTCTCCCTGATTCTCCCCTTCTCTTTAGGCTTGACAGTCCCAGCTCTCCCAGCCTGACTCCAGCTCCTGGAGCATCTCCATGGCCTCTTCTGGATCTGCTCCAGCATCTCCACATCCTCCTGGAGTTGGAAGAAGATTCCAGGTGGGGTCTCACCTGAGCAGGGCAGAGGGGCAGAATTCCTTCCTTTCCTGCTGCCCACTGGGAATTTCTGGGATGTGGCCGCACATAGCCAGGTCACATCCTATTTTTTATCAATCCCTGAGGACAGAAGGGAATGTCTGGCAAAATCAGAGCTCAGGATCCAGGCAGATGCTCCGACAGCTCCTGGCCTTGATCTGTAACAACACAAACCCCAGGAGCTGAGCGGTTTGGAAGAATACAGAAAAGGACCCTGCAATTCCGCATTCTTTGCTGGGAAAAAAAGTTATTCCAGGACAGTGGGAGAAATCCAAGCCCTCTGCTCCATCCTGAATCCAGGGCAATTCCAATGAAGAAAAAAGA
>NC_079335.1:1048227-1098188 GCF_029582105.1 Oenanthe melanoleuca | reverse complement strand
AGGAAAGGCGCAGGTCACCAAAGGTGTGCGTGGTTTTGGAGGAGCTATCCCCCATGCACCTCAACACTGAATTAATACATACCTACTCTTATAACTTATTCTGTGGGTTATAGAGAGCTTTTCCGTGCTTCACCCTCAGGATGCGGAACTACCAGGGAGAATTCCCGGAAAACTCCGAATCCAAGGATATCCCGAAGAAAAGGGAAGCTGTGGGAGAAGGTGGGGGCGGTGTTGTGAGGGTACCCCCAGCGCAGCTCCCTAAAAAAGAGGGCCCCGGAGTACCCCCACCCCGCCAGGGCCACTCCAAAATCCCTCAAGGATCCCAAGCCCCTCTGGGAGTCTCGAAATTACCCCAGGTATCCCAAAATTATCCCAAAGTCCCCTCAGGAATCCCCAAAACCGGCTTTTGTCGCCCCCTACAACGTGGCGCCCCACCCTCACCGCCCGCCGGCAGCCCCAACTCGCCCCCAGCCCGTACGGAAGCTTCACTTCCGTGTCTGCGCGTTGTTGCAACCTGTCAGCGTGCGAGACCCACCCAGGAATCCTAGTTTTAACGTTTAATAGGTTCCCACTTCTGTCTGTCCATATTGATTAAATTCTCATTGGCTTAAATGGAACGTAGGGGGACTTTTCGAGAGACTGCATTTTCATTGTCTTATTCGCTGCCAATCACCAATCTCTGCCTTCTAATTGGCTGGCGCTGGGCGGGAGCGGGAGGTTCGCTCTGAGGCGGCTCCGGGGTCCCCGCCGAGCCTCCCTCCATGTCGACCCCTGTTCCGATACCAGATCCCGATCCCCGTCACTGATCTCACGGCCATGGAGCGGCAGCAGGAGCTGAAGGTGCTGCTGAAGCGCTGGGAAGCGGAATTCCTGCGGGAACGGCGGCGGAAACCCAGCCAGGTGCTGCTGAGGGGCCGCGGCGGGGATTTGTGAGGGGGGAAATCCCTGAAGGGAATCCCTGGAATTAGGGGGGGCGGGGTGCTGGTTTGGGGGTCCTCGAGGTTGTTTTGGGGTTCTGTGGGGTCTTTAGGGTGGTTAGGGGGGTCCTGGAATGTGAGGATTTGGTTTACGCGGGTGCTGGGTTTTTTGGGGTGTCCCAGGGCCGCTTTTGGGGCTCTTTGGTGTGGTTTAGGGAATCCCTGGAATGGCGCGCGTTTGGTTTAGGGATATCCTATGGGGTTTTTGGTGTCCCTGGAATTGGGGGGGAGGGGCATATTTGGGGGTCCTGGGCTGTGTGAGGGGTCTGAGAGTGTCTTTGGGGTGGTTTAGGGGTCTCTGAATTTTGGGGGATTGGTTTAGGGGAGTCCTGGGGTTTTCTGGGTGGTTGAGGGGATCCTTGAGATGGTTTTGGGGTGCTGCTTTGGAAGGTTTTGAGATGATTTCGGGGGGTCCTGGTTTTTTTTGTGGTGTCCTTAGAGTGTTCATGGAGTCCCTGGAATGGTCGAGATTGGTTTTGAGGGTCCTACAGTTTTTTGGGGTGGTTTTGGGTCTCTGGGTGGTTTAGGGAGTCCCTGGAATGGGGCAGGATTGGTTTAGGGGTGGTCCTGAGGTTTTTGGGGTGTCCCTTGAGTGTTTGGGGTTGTTTTTGGGACACCTGGGGGGGATTTGGGGGGACTTAGGTGAATTAGAGCCTGAGGGAGTCCTTGACGGGGTTTTGGGGCGGATTTTAAAACAGCCAAATTCCCCCCGAAAAACCTAATTTCCAAAAAACACCCCCAAAACCCAAAAAAAAAGTCCAAAAACCCCAAAATTCCCCCCAAAATGAACACCCCCAAATTCCCTCCAAAAAGCCCAAATCCCAAAAAAACCATAATCCCATTTTCCAACCCCAAATTCCCAAAACCCCTCAAATCCTAAAAAACACAAATGCCAAAAAAATGCCAGATCCCCCCTCAAAAATCCCAAATCTCCCCTAATTCCCTCCAAAAGCCCCAAATCCCCCAAAAAACCCAAAAACCCCCACAAATCCAAAAAAACTCAAATCTGTTCCCCAACCCCAAATCTCCAAAAATCCTCGAATGCCAAAAAATCCAAGAAACCTCAAATTCCTGAAAACCCAAATCCCACAAAAACCCAAATCCCACAAAAAACCCCAGATCCCAAAAACACCCAAATCCCCAAAATCCAAAAAAAACCCTCAAATCCCATTTTCAACCCCCAAATCGCCCAAAAACCAAAATCCCATTTTCCACCCCGAAATCCTAAAAAAACGCAAAAAAACCCAACTCCCAAACCCCCCAAATTCCAAAAATACCGAAATCTTAAAAAATCCCAAAAATCCCAAACCCCAAAATTTTCAGATCCCAAAATCAACCCCAAGAAACCCCCAACCCCACAAAATCCAAAAATAAAAAAAAAACCCCAAATCCCAAAAAAACTCTGAATCCCCAAAACTACCAAACCCCAAAAATCCCAAATCCCAAAAAACCCCCATATCCCTCTCCCAAAAAACCCAATTCCACAAAACATCTAAATCCAAAAAGCCCCAAATCCCCCAAATCCAACAAAAACCCCACTCCCTAAAAAAATGCCCAAACCTCAAAAAACCCCAAACCGCAAAAAACCCCCAAACCGCAAAAATTCCAAATCCAAAAAAGCCCCTAATGCCATTAAGAAAATCCCAAATCCTAAAACACCCAAATCACATTTTCCACCCGTAAATCCCAAAAACCCCTAAACCCCAAAAAGCCCAAAACCCCCCGAATCCCCAAAAATCCCAAAAACCCCCAAATCTCCAAAAACCCAAACCCCAAAAAACCCCAAATCCCAAACCCTCAAACCCCCAAAACTCCTCAGTTCCCCAAAAATCCCACAAAAATCCCCAAAAAACCCCCAACTCCAAAAACTCAAATCCCAATAAATCCTAAAACCTCAAACCTCCAAAACCCCAAATCCCAAAAGATCCCCAACCCCAAAAAACCCCAAACCCCCTCAAATCCCAAAAATCCAAATCCCAAAATCTTCAAATTCCAAAAAAACCCAAATCCCAAAAACCCCAAATCCCATTTTAAAAAAACCCCAAATCCTATTAAAAAATACCAAAACCCCAAATCCTCCATTTTGTTCCTTTTTCCTTCCCAGGCTGATATCGAGGAGGCTCCGCCCGAGACCCGCCGTGAGTTTGGGGCAAATTTTGGGGTTTCCAAACCTCAAGTTTTCCCAAAAATCCCAAAATTTTCCCCCAAAAATTCCTGGAATTTTCCCCCAGGGCTCTACCAGGAGTACAGGAGGCTGAAAAAAGCGGGAAAAACTTCGGAATCTTTGGAAAAAAATGCAGCATTTTTGGAAAAAAGTTCAGAATTTTCGGGACAATCGGGATCCCCTGAAATCCCAAAAGTGGAGCAGGTCCTAAAAACCCTAAAAAGTTTTGGGGTTTTTGAAAGTTTGACTTTGTCCTGAAAATTTGGAGGGATTTTTTCTGGGATTTTGGGGGTTTTTTGGGGGGCATTTGGGGGTTTTGGGGATTGGGAGTTTTTAGGGATTTGGGTGTCTTTTAGGTTTGGGGTTTTTTGGGGATTTGGGGTTTTTGGAATTTAGGTTTTTGGCTGGTTTTCTGGAGACTTTTTAGGATTTTTGGTTTTTTTTTTTTATTTGGGTTTTTTTTTTTTTTAATTGGGTTTTGTGGGTGGTAGATTTCAGGTTTGTATGGGGATTTGGGTTTTTTTGAGATTTGGTGTTTTGGGATTTTGGTTTTTGTTTTTTTTTTTTAATTATTTTTGGGGTTTTTTTGGGATTTGGGGTTTTTTCAGGTTTTTGGGGGATTTGGTTGTTTTGGGATTTTTGTGGTTTTTTTTGGGATTTGGAGTTTTTTTTAATTGGGGGTTTTTTGGGATTCTGGTGATTTTTTGAGATTTGGGGATTTGGGTAATTCTTTTGTGGGGGTTGGGGGTTTTTTAGGTTTTTATGTTTTTTGGGATTTGGATGGGTTTTTTGGGGTATTTTTGCTATTTGTGTTTTGGGGGGGATTTGGTGGTTTTGGGTTTTTTTGGGATTTGGGATTTTTTTGGGATTTGGGGTTTTTGGGGATTTATGGGGGGATTTGAAGTTTTGGGCATTTGGTGTTTTTTCACTTTTGGGTTTTTTGAAGGTTTGGGATTTTAGGGTTTCTTTGGATTTTGGGGTTTTTGACATTTGGGGATTTTTGGGATTTGGGGCTGGAAAATACAATTTGGGGTTTTTTGGGGATTTGGGTTTTTTGGGATTTGAGTTTTTGGGGAGATTTGGGGTTTTTTTAGGCATTTGGGAATTTTGGGAGATTCGGGGTTTCTTTGAGGTTTGGGATTTTAGGGATTTGGGATTTTTTTTCTTGGGAATTGGGATTTGGGTTTTGGGGGGGATTTGGGTTTTTTTGGGGGGGTTGAGATTTTGGGCAGGAATTGAACAGATTCATGGAATTTTTTAGGATTTTGGATCAGGGTTGAGCAGATTTGGGGGAGTTTTTGGGATTTTGGTGTCGTTGCAGGTAGAGGATTCTGGATTTTGGGGCTCCCACCTGAACCGGGGTCCGAAAATTCCCGGGAAAAGTCGGAGCGGGAACGCCAGGCCGGGAATTTCAGCAGAATTTTATGGGATGAAGCTCAAAGCCAAACTGGGAACAACTGGGAAGGTCGGGAATCGGGGAAAAAGGGAATTTCCAGGGGGGATTTTGGGGGATTCTTCAACCCACAATTTGGGATCCCAAAACCTGGAGAATCTCAAGACACCCCAAAAATCAGGAGGTCCAAAATGAGAGATACATAAAATTGGAGATCCTAAAATGAGGGGGCCCAGAAGTTAAAGAATCCCAAAATTTGGGACCCCAAAAGTTAAAGAATCCTAAAATTTGGGACCCCCAAATGAGAGACCGCAGAAATTGGAGGACCCAAAAATCAGAGAGCCCTAAAAGTTGGAGAATCCTAAAATCAGAAACCCTGAAAATCAGAGATCCCAAAAATTGAGGACCCCAAAATCAGAGATTCCAAAATTTGGGACCTCCCAAAATTAAAGACCCAAAAAATTGGAGACATCAAAAATCAGGGACCAAAAAAAAGGGACACCCTAAAATATTGGAGACCCCAAAATCAGAGATCCCAATAGTTAGCCAAAAATTTGGAGAATCCCAAAATCAGGGATCCCCAAAATCAGAAATCTCACAAATTTGAGACCACAAAAATCAAGGATCCCTAAATTCAGAAACTCCCAAAATTCAAGACCCAACAAATAGGGAATTCCCAAAATTGGAGATCCCAAAATCAAAGACACCCTAAAATCAGAAATGCCAAAAGTTAAGAGACCCCAAAAATTGGAGACCCCAAAATCAGAAACCCAAAAGTTAAGACTCCAGAAATTGGAAATTACCAAAATCAGGGACCCCAAAAATCAGAAACCTCAAAAACTGGAGACCCCAAAATCAGGGACCTCAAAAGTTGGAGAACCCCAAAATCACAGACCCCAAAAATTATAAATCCCCAAGATTGGAGAATCCCAAATTTGAGGACCCCAAGAACTGGAGAATTGCAAAATCAGGGATCCCCAAAATCAGAAACCCCAAAAGTTGGAGACCACAAAAATCAGAGACCCCAAAATCAGGGACCTCAAAAGTTAAGAGACCCCAAAAATTGGAGACCCCAAAATCAAAGACCCCTATATTCAGGAATCCCCAAAATCACGGACACCAAAAAATTGGAGGATCCCAAAATAGGAGATCCCAAAAGCTAGAGAATCCCAAAATCAAAAACCCCAAAAATTAAGAGATCCCTAAATCAAGGACCTCTAAATTCAGAAACTCTCACAATCAGAGACCTCAAAATTTGGAGAATCCCAAAATCAGGGATCCCCAAAATTTCAAACCCCCAAGAATGGGAGACAGAAAAAATCAGGGACTTTCAAAAAAAGGATACCCCAAAAATTGGGGACCCCAGAGTTGGAGACCCCAAAATCAAAAATCCCAAAATCAAAGTGCCCAGGAATTGGAAACCTCAAAATCAGAGATCGCAATATTTGGAGATCCCAAAATCAAAGACCCCTAAATTCCGGAATCCCCAGAATCAGGAACTCCCAAATTTGGAGAATCCCAAAATCAAGGATCCCTAAATTCAGAAACTCTCAAAATCAGTGACCCAAATAAATGGGGAATCCCAAAATTGGAGACCCTAAAATCAGGGACCCCAAAAGTTGGAGACCCCAAAATCAAAAAAGCCCAAAATTAAGGATGTCAAAGAGCAAAAACCCCCAAATCAGAGATCCCAAAAATTGGAGACCCCAAAAATCAAGGATCCCTTAATTCAGGAATCTCCAAAATCAGGGACCCCAAAATTTGGAGAATCCCAAAACTGGAGACTCGAAGAGTTGGAGAATCCCAAAATCAGGGATCCCCAAAATCAGAATCCCCAAAAATTGGAGACCTCAAAATCAAAAAGCCCAAAATTAAGGACCTCAAAAATCAAAAACCCCAAGATCAGAGATCTCAAAAATTGGATACCCCAAAAATCAAGGATCTCTAATTCAGGAACCCCCAAAAATTGGAGACCCCAAAAATTGAAGACAACAAAAATCAGGAATTCAAAAAAAGGGCAACCCCCAAAATTGGAGACCTGAAAAATTGGAGAATCCCAAAAATCAGAAACCCCAAAATCAGGAAAACCCCAAAACTTGGAGACTCCAAAACTCGGATTGCCCAAAATCTAATCCTTGTTTAATTTAGGATTTGAAATTCCAGAGGAGGAAAAAATCGGGATCTGACCCCTCCCTTCCCTCCAGGAACCCCCCCTGACCCCTCGGAGGACCCCAAATCCCAGGAGAACCCCAAAAATCCCCCAATCCCAAAACACCCCGGAGCACGGAGCCGTGGAGCCTCCGGAAAAATTGGAAAATCCTGAAAAATCCGAAAATTCCGAAGAACTTGACGACCTCGTCCTTCCTCCTTCAATTCCAGGACTGGGGCCTCTCAAATTCCCGATGGGAACAAATCCCAGATTTTCTCCCATTCCTGAAAAATTCCAGAGGATGAAGGAGAAGGTGGCGAAAACTTTGGGATCATTGGATCCCGGCTGGATTGAGAGATGCCAAGAAGTCCCGGAAAAACCAAAAGAATTCCCGGAAAAAACGGAATTGGTGATGGAAGAAGTGGAATTGGCGACAGAAAAAGTGAAATTGGCGATGGAAAAACCGGAATTGGCGAAGGAAAATCCAGAATTGGCAACGGAAAATCCAGAATTTCCGAGGGAAAAAGGGGAAATTCATCAATCCATCGGGAATTCTAGGAGGAAACGGCCCCGGGAGGGCAGAGGAGCCGCGGAAATTCCGGCCAAGCTCCGGAGATGCCTCCCAGAACCAAATCCGGGAAATTTTGGGATGAGAGAAAACTTAGGAATTTTTGGAATGAGGGAAACACAAGAGGATGAGGGAGAAAGGCTGGAATTCCAAAGTGGAGCTGGGAAGGCAACGAAACGATCGGGAAAAAAACTGGAAAAGGAGGAAAAGGAGGAAAAATCCAAAGCTGCTCGTAGATCTCGGTAATTCTCAGATTTTAGGGGAGTTTTGCGCTTTTTTGGGGATTTTTTCCGGATTTTTTTTTATTTTTCTCAGCTTTTTTTTTACTTTTTTTCCATCTTATTTGGGAGTTTTGTGGCTTTTTTTTTTTTTTTTTTTTTTTTTTTTTTTGCCTCTTCACGGCTTCTTTTGAGCTTTTTCCTGGCGGTTCTTTGGGCTTTTTTGGGGATATTTGGGGCTTTTTTGAGGCTTTTTTTCCATGTTTTTGAGTTTTTTTCTGGGCTTTTTTGGCAGCTTTTTTCCAGATTTTTTGGGGTTTTTCTGGCTTTAATGGGGATTATTTTTCCAGTCTTTCTGGGTTTTTTTCTGCTTTTTTGGGACTTTTTTCCTGGCATTTTTTGGGTTTTTTCCTAGATTTTATAGGATTTTTTCCCAACATTTTTTTTTGGAATTCTTTCTGATAATTTCACCCATTTTTGCAGCTTTTTTGGGTCATTTTTCCCCGTTTTTTTTTTAGTTTTTATTTTTTCTCAGCTTTTTAGCAGGGATTCTTCTGTCTTTTTTTCAGCGTTGTGGGCATTTTCCTGGCTTTTTATGGGCATTTTCCTGGCTTTCTTGAGCTTTTTACTGGCTTTTTGGAGGGTTTTTTCCCAGCTATTTTTAGGCTTTTTTTCTGGTTTTTTGGGGCTTTTTTTCCAGCTTTTTTGGAGACTTTTTCCCAACATTTTGGGGGATTTTTTTCTGACTTTTTTGAGTTTTTTTTTTCCAGATTTTCTGGGCTTTTTTTTCTGGCCTTTTTGGAGTTTGCTTTTCCTGGTTTTTTTTGGGCTTTTTTTTCCTGGGTTTTTTTTTTTTTTTTTCCCCTTGACTTTTCTGGGGGCTTTTTTGGGGCTTTTGAAAATCCCAAAATCAAGGAGTTCAAAAAACTCCACAAATCAGATGTAAAAAAATTGAAGAACCCCCAAATTTGGGGACTCCCAAAATCAGAAAACCCCAAAATCAGGAAAAAAAAAAAAATCTGAAAAACCCCAAAAATCAAAAAACTCAAAATCAGAAAAAGCCCAAAAATAAAAACTCAAAATCTTTGAAAACCCCAAAGATAAAAAACCCCAAATCAGCTTTTTCCAAAATTCCTGTTGAATTTAATCCCAATTTCTCCTCAGGGCCCCTCTCGGGAATTTTGTGCGCCTCAACCTGAAGAGAAAAACGTTTTCCCGCGGATTCCAGAGGGGAAAATTCCTCCGGAAACAGGTGAAAAAATCCCAAATTTTGGATTTTTTGGAAATTCTCCTCTTGCTGGAATTTTGGGATTTGGGAATTTTTTGTTTTTTTCCAGGTTTGGAAGCAAAAATGGAGAAAAAAATTTGGGGGAGGAGGCGATCAATGCTTCCGGTGTGGCGGGAAAGGGCACTGGGCCTCGGAGTGCACAGGTAGGCTGGGATTTGGGAATTTTGGGAATTCTGAGGGGAAATTTTGGGACTTTTTGGGATTTTTTAAAAAATTTTTGGGGAATTTTTTTTCAGATTTTTAACGATTTTTTTGGGGATTTTTTTGAGATTTTTGGGGGATTTTTTGGGATTTCTGAGGGGATTTTTTGGGAATTCTGAGGGAATATTTTGGGAGATCTGAGGGGAAATTTCAGGAATTCTGGGGAAATTTTTGGGGTTTTTGAGGGGGTTTAGGATTTTTCTTCGGATTTTTGGAGGAATTTTTTGGGATTTCTGAGAGGAATTTTTGGGATTTTTTGGGAATTTCTTGGGATTTCTGAGGGGATTTTTTGGGATTTTTGAGGGGATTTTTTGGGGAATTTTTTGGATTTTCTTTTTGCTTATTTTGGTTTTTTTTTTAAATTTTGGGGATTTTTTGGGGGGAATTTTTGGGAATTCTGAGGGGAAATTTTAGGAATTCTGAGAGGATTTTTTTTGAACTTTTTGGGATTTTGGAGGATTTTTTTGAATTTTATTTTTCGGGGATTTTTTTTTGAGTTGTTTCGGGGATGTTTTCAGAATTCTGAGGGGAATTTTGGGGGGATTTTTGGGATTTTTTTATGATTTTGGGGAATTTTTTTGGGGGAATATTTAGGAACTATGAGGGGAACTTTTGGGACTCCTGAGGGGATTTTTTTTTTTTTTTTTTTTTAATTTTGAGCTAGTTTTGGGGATTTTTTCAGAATTCTGAGGGGAATTTTTGGGGGGATTTTCAGGAGTTTTTGGAGGTTTCTGAGGGGAATTTTTGGGATTTTTTTTAATTTTGGGGGGTTTTTAAAATTTTTGACGATTTTTTTGAGAGGGATTTTTTGGGGATTTCTGAGGGCAATTTTTCAAAATTATTTTTTATTGTTTGGGAATTCTGAGGGGAATATTTGGGAATTCTGAGGAGAATATTTGGGAATTTTGAGGGGATTTTTTTTGGAAATTCTGAGGGAATTTTTGGGAATTCTGATGGGATTTTTTTGGGAATTCCGTGTTTTTTGTTCACAGGAAAAGATTTGGGATCATTCCCGGAGGAAATTCCAGAGGAGCCGGAGCCACTTCCCACCCTGGAAGAAGTCGCCCAAAGGAGCAGCGGAGTTTTTATCCCAGAAATTCCCAGTGAGATCAAAAATTCAGGAATTTTTCCTTTTCCCAGGAAAAACTAGGGAGGTTTGGCCTGAAAAATTGGGATTTTGACCTCAAAATTTGGCATTTGGAGGTCTCAAAAATCGGGATTTTTGGGTCTCAAAATGTAGATTTTGGACTTAAAATTGGAATTTTGGACTCAAAAATGTGATTTTTTTTTCCCCTAGTAGGTTAGGATTTATCATAGAAAGGAGAAATCATTAAAAAACAAAGGAATTGGGATTGAAAAATGAAGAATTTTGGATCAAAAAATGTGGATTTTGGGGTCTCAAAAGCTGGGATTTTTGGGTCCCAAAATGTGGGATTTCAGATCACAAAATTGGAATTTTGGCCTGAAAAATGTGATTTTTTTTTTCCCCTAAAAAGTAGGATTTATCATAAAAAGGAGGTGGGTCCTAAAAAAAAAGAATTTGGTCTGGAAAATTTGAGATTAAAAATGAGGAATTTGAGCCTTAAAAATTGGGATTTTTGGCTATCAAAATGTGGGATTTGCGATCTCACAATTAGAATTTTGGGCTCAAAAAATGTGATATTTTTTTCCCCTAAAAAGGTGAGGGTTTCTCATAAAAAGGAAGGAAGAAGGGGCCCTAATAACCAAGATTTGAGCTCTAAAAATGGGGAATTAAAAATTGAAAATTCAGGGTGATAAAATGCGGGATTTTGGCCTTAATATTGGAATTTCAGAATAAAAATGTGATGGGGAATTTGTCTCAAGAATTGAGATTTTTTCTTCCCATTAAAAAATGAGAATTTGTCCCAAAAAATTGGATTTTTTTCCCTAAAACCTGAAGTGTATCTCCTAAAATCCTGGAATTCTCAGAAAAAGTGGGATTAGTCCCTAAAATGACATTTTTCACTAAAAATAATTTTTTTTCCCTAAAAAAGTGAAAGTTTTCCTTAAAATGAGTCATTTTCCCAAAAATAGAAAACTTACATCCTAAAAATGGAATTTTCTCTTCAGAATTTATGGAATTTGTCCCAAAAAATGAAATTTAAGGCACTAAAATGAGATTTTTTTTTTTTTTTTTTTCTTAAAAATGAGATTTTTTTTTTTTCCCCCCTAAAACTCTGGATTTTTCCTCTTAAATTCCCAATTTTTTCCAGTTTTTTGCCCTCCAGATGATGGATCTGGAAATTCTAAGGATTTCCTTCAGGAATTTTCCCCTCCCCCACCTCCCGTGGATCCTCTTTATTCCCCAAACCCCGACGGGACAATCCCAGGTAAAGTTAAAAATTTAAATTGAAATATTAAATTAAAATATTATAAAGTTTTTTTTTTTTTTTTCTTAAAGAATCCATTAAAAAAAAAAATTCTAAATTTTCACTTTTTTAATCCCACAGATCCTCCGGAAGAAGTTTTGGAAGCGCTGAAAATTTTGGGATTTGATTCCTTCCGGCCTGGCCAGGCCGAGGCTGTCATGAGGGTCCTTTCAGGTTGGATTTTCCCACCTTTTTTATGTTTCTTGGCTTTTTTTTCCCCCAAAAAACTCCCCTCAAATTCCCCAAAAAATCCCCCCAAAAATTCCCTCAGAAATCCCAAAAATTCCCATCACAAATCACCCAAAATCTCCAATGAAATCCCAAAAAATCCTCTCAGAATTCCCAAAAATACATCAGAAATAAAAAAAAATCCCCTCAGAAATCCCAAAGAAATCCCAAAATATCCCTTCAAAATTCCCAAAAAACCCCCTCAGAAATCCCAAAAAATCCCTGAAAAAATCACCCCCAAAATTTTGAAAAATCCCCCCAAAAATCCCCAAAAAATCTAAAAGAAATCCCCCAAAAATGTATAGAAAATCCGAAAAAAATTCCCTCAGAATTCCCAAAAAATTTGCCTAAAAATCCCCAAAAAAAACCCCCAAATTTCCCCTCAGAAATCCAAAAAAATCCTCTCAGAAATCACAAAAATTCCCCTCAGATATCCCAAAAAAATTTCTCAGAAATCTTAAAAAATCCCCTTAAAAATCCTCCAATTTCCCCTCAGAAATACCAAAAATTCCCCTTAGATATATTAAAAAAAAAAAAATTTCTCAGAAATCCCAAAAAATCTCCAAAAATCCTAAAAAATCCCACTGAAAAATCCCTAAAAAATCCCTTCAGGAATTTAAAAAAATCTCTTCAGAATTCCCAAAAATCCTCAAAAATCCCACTAAAATTTTTGAAAAATCCTGAAAAAAAATCCCCTAAAAATCTAAAAAAAATCCCCCCCCAAAATCTAGAAAATAATAAAAAAATCCCCTTAGAAATCTTAAAAAATCCCCCCTAAATCCCAGAAAAGCACAAAAAAATTCCACAAAATGTCTGCTCAGAAATCCAAAAAAATCCCCACAGATATCTTAGAAATTCCTCTCAGAAATCCCAAAAATCCACCTAAAGAACCCCCTCAGAAATCCCAAAAATTCCCCTCAGAAATCCCAAAAAATCCCCCAAATTACCCTCAGAAATCACAAAAATATCCCCAAAAAATCCTCAAAAAATTTCAAAAAGATCCACAAATCTCAAAAAAATCCCAAAAAATCGCCTCAGAAATCCCAAAAATTCCTAAAAAAAACCACCTAAAAATCACAAAAAAAAACTTCTTCAAAATTCCCCTCAGAATTCACAAAAATCCCCCAAAGAATCCTCAAAATTCCCCTCAGAAATCCCAAAAATCTCCAAAAAAATCCTCAAAAAATTTCAAAAAAATCCCCCCAAAAATTCTCTAAAATTCCCTTCAGAATTTCCCCTTTTTCCTCCATTTTCCCTCATTTTTTCTCATTTTTTCCCCTCCATTTTCCCTCAATTTTCCCCCATTTTCTCCTCCATTTCCACCCCATTTTTCCTTCTTTTCTCCTCCATTTCCCTCCATTTTCCCACTTTTTCTCATTTTTTCCTATTTTCCCTTCAATTTTCCCTCCATTTCCCCTTCATTTTTCCTTACTTTTCTTCCATTTTCCCTTCATATTCCCCACCATTTCCCTTCATTTTTTCCTCCATTATCCCACCCTTTTTTCGATTTTTCCCCTTAATTTTTCCTCCATTTTCCCACTCTTTTTTCCTAGTTTTTCCCACTATTTTCCCACCCATTTCCCCTCTATTTCCCCTCCGTTTTTCCTTTTTTTTCCTCCATTTCCCCCTCCATTTCCCCTCCATTCTCCCACCCATTTTTCCCATTTTTTCCCCTCTATTTTTCCTCCATTCTCCCACCCATTTTCCCCTTTTTTCCCCTCCATTTTTCCTCCATTCTCCCACCCATTTTTCCCCACCATTTTCCTGTCCATTTTCTCCTCCATTTCCCTCCATTTTTCCAGCTTTTTTCCTTCATTTTCCCTGTTTCCTTCCATTTTCCCACCCTTTTTTCCCATTTTTTTTCCTTCCATTTTCTCACCCTTTTTCCCATTTTCCCCTCCATTTATCCTCTATTTTCCCTTCATTTCCCTCAGTTTTCCCACCTTTTTTCCCATTTTTTTTCCCATCATTTTCCCCTCCATTTTCCCCCTTTTTTCCCATTTCCTCCTCACCCAAATTCCCAAAATTCCCATTTTTTTTCCAGGAATCTCCACTCTGGTGCTGTTACCCACAGGAACAGGCAAATCCCTTTGTTACCAACTCCCAGCTTTCCTTTACCACCAAAATTCCGGCAGCATCTCCTTGGTCATTTCCCCTCTCGTCTCCCTTATGGATGATCAGGTATTCCTAAAATTCCCAAAAATTTTCAGCCCTCATATTGTCCTGCAATATCCACCCCAAAAAAATAATTTCCAAATTTATTGAGACAAATTTCCCCATTTTTATAAAAAAAAAATTCTAAGTTTTTGAGCCAATTTCCCCATTTTTATAAGAAAAAAATTTTAATTTTCTGAGCAAAATTCCCCGTTTTTACAGAAAAAAAAAATCCCAATTTTTTTGGGACAAATTCCCTTTTCTTATGGGAAATAAATTCCCATTTTGGGGGGGAAAATTCCCCATTTTTATGCAATAAAATCCCATTTTGATGGGAAAAAATATTCCCAATTTTTTGGGGACAGATTCCCCATTTTTACGTCTTAAAATCCCTTTTTTGGGCATAAATTCCACATTTTTCTGGGAAAAAAATCCCAGTTTTTTGGTATAAATTCCTCCTTTTTTATGGGAAAAACAATCCAAATTTTTGGGCAGAAATGCCCCATTTTTGCAGGGAAATAAAATCCCAATTTCTTGGTAAAATTCCCAGTTTTTCTGGGTAAAAATTCAGATTTTTTTTTGGGAATAAATTCCCAATTTTTATGAGAAAAAAAAATCCCAATTTTTGGGACAAATCTAACATTTTCTGAGGGGAAAAATCCCATTTTTATCAGAATAAAAATTTCCAGGTTTTGGTGACAAATCCCATATTTTATGAGGGAAAAATTCCATTTTTATGGGAATTTTAAAAAATCCCAATTTTTAGGGACAAATCCCCCATTTTCTGAAGGAAAAAATCCCATTTTTGCAGGAAAAAAAATCCCACATGTGGGACAAATCCCACATTTTATGAGGGGAAAATTCCATTTTTATGGGAAATAAACCCCCAGTTTTTGGGGACAAATCCCACATTTTCTGGAATAAAAATCCCAATTTTTAGGGACAAATGCCCCATTTTCTGAGGGAAAAATCCCATTTTTATGGGAATAAAATTCCTAATTTTTGGTGACAAATCCCACATTTTCTAAGGGGAAAATTCCCATTTTTATGGGAATAAAAATCTCAATTTTTCTATTCCCAATCCCAGATTTCCAGCCTCCCTTCCGCCCTCAAAGCCGTCTGCATCCACTCCAACCTCACCCAATCCCAGCGCGAAACCGCCGTAAAAAAAGTGAGTAAAAATCAAATTATCCCGTTTTGAACACCACAAAAATTCCCCAAAAATTCGGGATAATCCCAATTTTCCATCAGGTCAAGAGCGGCCAAGCTCAGATTTTGCTGCTTTCCCCGGAATTCCTGGTGGCATCCGGGACTTTTTCCCGATTTTTCCGGAATTTTCCTCCCATTGCTTTCGCCTGCCTGGATGAAGCTCATTGCATCTCCCAATGGTCCCACAATTTCCGTCCTGCTTATCTCAGGATTTGCAAGGTGAGAAAATCTGAAATTTTCCTGCTCTTTTTCCTCTACATTTTTTCCTTTTTCCCCTTTTTCCTGCTTTTGTCCCACCCTTTTCCCTCAATTTTCCCCTCTTCTTCACACCCTTTTCCCCTCCATTTTCCCTCTTTTTCCCTTTTTCCTGCCCTTTTTCCTTCCATTTTTCCTGCTCTTTTCCCCTCCATTTTCCCTCTTTTTTCCTTTTTTTCTGCTCTTTTTCCTGCCATTTTTCCCTCCATTTTCCCTCTTTTGTCCCATTTTTCCTTTTTCCCTCCTTTTTCCTGCTCTTTTTCCTCTTCTTTTTTCCTTCCTTTTTATCCCCTCCATTTTCCCTGCTTTTTCCTGCCCTTTTCCTCTCAATTCTCCTTCAATTTTCCCTTTTTTCCTGCTCTTTTCCTCTCCATTTTCCCTTTTTTTCAGCTTTTTTCCTTCTTTTTCCTGTAATTTCCCTCTTTTTCCCCCTCTATTTACCTTCTCTTTTCCCCTCCATTTACCTGTTCTTTTTCTCTCAATTTTCCATCCTTTTTTTCCTTTTTTTCTATTTTTCCCTGCTCTTTTTCTTTCTATTTCTCTGCTATTTTTCCTTTTTTTCCTGCTCTTCTTCCTGCCATTTCCTCTCCATTTTCCCCACTCTTTTTCCCCTCCATTTTCCCTATTTTTCCCATTTTTTCCTGCTTTTTTTCCCTCCATTTTCCCCATTTTTCCCCCACAATTTCCCTCCACTTCCCCTCCATCCGCCCACCTAAAAACCCCCAAAATCCCCCAAAACCCCTCAAATCTTAATTTCATTTTTTCCTCAAATCCTGATTGATTTATTTCCTCAAATCCTGATTGATTTTTTATTTTTTTTCCCCAAACTCCGAGGTTCTTCGGGAGCGTTTGGGTGTTCGTTGTTTCCTGGCTCTCACCGCCACGGCCACGGCGGCCACGGTTCAGGACATCGCCCAAAATTTGGGAATTCCCCCAGAAAACGGCGCCGGAATCGGAATCTTCGGAATTCCCAAAAATCTGCGGCTCTCGGTGTCCATGGATCCCGACCGGGATCAGGTGAGTTGGGATTTTTTGGGGGGAAAAATCCTCATTCTTAGGGAAAAAATGTCATTTTTTGGGATCAATTCCACATTTCCCGAGGGAAAATTAATGTATAATCAAAGCCCAATTTTTAGGGGGAAAAATCCCATTTTTAGGTCCTAAACTTCCTTTTTTTTTTTTTTTTTTGCAAAAAAATCCCATTTTTTCCAGAAAAAAAATCTTCATTTTTAGGGAAAAGAATCTCTCTTTTTAAGGGAAAAATTTTAAGATCCAAACCCAGCTTTTGTGGAAAAAACTCAAATATTAAGGAAAAAAAAAACATTTTTTTGGGGATCAATCCCATGTTTTCTGGGGCGTATCCAGCTTTTTAGGGGAAAAATTCCCATTTTTAGCAAAATAATTCCTTTTTTTTTTTTTTTTTTAATAAATTCCCCCTTTTTATCGCAAAAATATTCCTTTTTTTTTTTTACAAATTCCCCATTTTTATGTGATAAAATCCCATTTTTATGAAAAAAAAAAAAAATCCCAATTTTTTGGGACAAATTCCCCATTTTTATGAGAAAAAAATCCAATTTTCGACACAAATTCCCCATTTTTCTGGGGAAAAAATCTGATTTTTCAGGACAAATTTCCTTTTTTATGGGAAAAAAGTTCTGAGTTTTTGGGAGACTATTTCTCCATTTTTATGCCCTAAAATCCCATTTTTCTGGAAAAAAAATCCCAAATTTCGGGATAACGTCCCTTTTTCATGGAAAAAAATTCCCAGTTTTTTGGGAACAAATTCTCCATTTGTACACTTTAAAATCCCATTTTTCTGGGAAAAAAAAATCCCATTTTTTTCGCACAAATCCCACATTTTCTGAGGGAAAAATCATATTTTTATGGGAATAAAATCCCAATTTTTGGGCACAAATTCCCCATATTTATGATTAAAAAATCTCAATTTTTTTGGGACAAATTCCCCATTTTTATGAGAAAAAAAATCCCAATTTTTCAGGGCAAATTCCCCATTTTTTTGGGAAAAAAAAATCCCAATTTTTGGTGACAAATTCCCTATTTTTATGGGGAAAAAAATTCATTTTTTTGGACAAATTCCCCATTTTTATAGAAAAAAAAATCCTATTTTTGCAGAGAAAATTCCCATTTTCTGGGAAAAAATCTGATTGTTTTGGGCACAAATTCCCCATTTTTATGCACTAGAATCCCATTTTTATGGGAAAAAGCTCCCAGTTTTTTGAGACAATTTCTCCATTTTTATGGAAAAGTAATCGAGAGTTTTGGGGCAAATTTCCCATTTTCTGGGGAAAAAAATCCCATTTCATGGAGTAAATTCCTCATTTTTATAGGAAAAAATTCCCAATTTCTTGAGACAAATTCCCCATTTTTATATAAAAATAATCCAGATTTTTAAGGACAAATTCCTAATTTTTCTGGGTAAAAATTCTGATTTTTTGGGAACAGATTTCTAAGTTTTATAAGGAAAAAAATCTCCAGTTTTGGGGACAAATTACTGATTTTTATGCCATAAAATCCCATTTTTCTGGGTAAAAATCCCAATTTTTTGGGACCAATTCCCAGTTTTCCTTTTCCAACCGCATTTTTTTCCTTGTCCAGGCGCTGCTGGAGCTGCTCCGAGGATGGGATTTGGGGAATTTTGGGAATGTTGGGAATTTTGGGAATTCTGTGATCGTTTATTGCACCCGGCGGGAGGAGAGCGAGCGGCTGGCGGCGCTGATCCAACGGGAATTAGCGGAATTCCCAGAAAAAACCTGGAAAAATCGAGGAAAAGGTGGGGAAAATCCGGGCTGGGAGGGGAATTTCGGGGAAATGGAGGTGGAAAATAGGGGAAATTTGAGGAAATTCTGGAAAATTTGGGGGAAATTTGAGGGATTTTGGAAAAAATTTGGGGAAATTCTGGAAAATGTCGTGAAAATTTGAGGGATTTGAGAATAAAATGGAGAAACTGAGAAAATTTTGGAAAAAAATCAAATATTTGGGGAAAAACATTGGGAAATCTAAGGAAAATTTAGGGGGAAAATGGGAAATTTGAGGCATTGGGGAAAACTTGGGAAATTTGGGAAAAATTGGGGGAAATTCTGAAAAGTGTAGGAAAAATTTGAGGGATCTGTGGAAAATTTGGAGGAATTTGGGAAAATCTGGGGGAAAATTCTGGAAAATTTCAGGGAGATTTGAGGGATTTGGGGGAAATTTGGAGAAAATGGTATTTCAAGAAAATTTGGGGAAATGGGGAAATTTGGAGAAAATGTTATTTCAAGAAAATTTGGGAAATTCTGGAAAATTTGAGGGAAATTTGAGGGATTTGGAGGAAATTTGAGGGATTTGGGGGAAATTGGGAGAATTTGGGGAAATTCTGGAAATTTGGAGGGAAATGGGAGACTTCAAGGAAATTTGGGGGGAAATTTGGGGGGAAATGAAAAAAATGGAGAAAATCTGGAAAGACTGGCAAATTTGGGAAAATTTGTGGGAAAAATGGTGAAATTTGGGAGGAAAGTTGGGAAAATTTGGGGGAGGAATGGGAGAACTTGGGGAATTTGGGAAAAAATGAGGAAAGTTGGGGGAAATTGGAGAAATTTTGGCCAAAATTTTGAGGGATTTAGAGGAAATTCTGGAGCACTCTGGAAAAAAACTGGGAAAATTGAGAGAATTTGGGGAAATTCCAGAAAATTTGGGGGAGATTTGAGGGATTAGGGAATAAAACAGAAATTGGGAAAATTTGGGAAAGTTTGGAAAAATTTGGGGAAAATGGTGGATTTCAAGGAAATTTGGGGATAAATGGGAACATTTGGGAAAAAATTGGGAAAAATGGGGAAATTTGGGATAATCTGGGGGATTAGCAAAAAATTGGGGAAAAATAGGGAAACTTGGGTAAGAATTGGTAAAATCTGGGGCAAAAACTGGGAAAAATTTGGAAACAATTGGGTAAAACTTGGGGGGAAATTGGGAAAATTTGGGAGAAATTTGGAAAATATAGGAAATTTAGGGGGGAAATTGCAAAAATTCAGGAAAATGGGACTTGGGGGAAAATTGGGGAATTGTGGAAAAATTTATGAAAAATCTGGGAATTTTGGGAAAAAAATCTGAGAAAATGGTGAAATTTGGGGGGAATTTGTCAGGAATTTGTGAAGAATTCAGTGAAAAAACACAGAAATTTTAGAAAATTCAAAAAAATCCTTGGAAATTTAATTTTTTTAAGGAAAAAAAACGAGAATTTTGTGTCTCGGCCGCGTACCACGCCGGGCTGTGCCCCCGGGAACGGCGGAAAATCCAAGAGGATTTTATGGAAAATCGGATCCGGGTCCTTTGTGCCACGATTTCCTTTGGGATGGGGTTGGATAAATCCCAAATTCGGGGAATTGTTCATTACAACATTCCCGGGAATCTCGAGAGTTACGTGCAGGAAATCGGCAGAGCCGGCAGGGACGGAAATCCAGCCCGGTGTCACCTGTTCCTGCAGCCACAGGTGGGGAAATTGAGAGAATTTTGAGAGAATCTTGGGAAAAATTGGGGAAAATTTTGGGGGAATTTTGGGGAAATTTGGGGAAAAAATAGGAAAAAATTGGGGAATTTATTGAAAAAAAATGGGGAATTTGAAGCATAAAAGGGAAAAAATTGGGGAAAATCGGGGGAGATTTGGGGGAATTTGGGGAAAAAATTGGGAAATTTGGAAAAAAACTTGGGGAATTTATGGAAGAAAATCAGGGAATTTCAGGTATAAAATGGGATTTCAAAGAAATTTTGGGAAAAAAATGCGAAAATTTGGGAAAAAAGTAAAGAAATTTGGGGAAAATTGGGAAAATTTTGGATTTAAAGGGAATTTGGGGGGAATTTGGGAAAAAATTGGGGAATTTATGGAAGAAAATTGGGGAATTTGAGGTATAAAAATGGGGAATTTGAGAGATAAAATGACAAAAAAACTGGGGAGAAAAGTCTGGGAATTTTGGGAAAATTTGGAGCATGAAATGGAAAAAATTGGGAAAAATTTGTGAAAAATTGGTGGATTTGGAGAAAAATCTGGGGATTTCAGGGAAATTTTGGGGAATTAGATGTTTAAAATAAAAAAATGGGGAAATTGTGTAATTTGCAAAAAAATTTGGAGAATTTACAAAAAAAATTGGGGATGTTCCTGGAGCCATAGGTGAGGAAATTTGGGAAAAATTGGGGGAAATTTGGGGGAAAAAATTGCAAAAAAGGGGGGATTTAAAGGGAATTTGGGAGGAATTTGAGTGATTTGGGGGGAATTTGGAAAAAATTAGGGAATTTATAAATGGGGAATTTGAGACATAAAATGGAAAAAGTTGCATGAAAATAGGGGGATTTGGGTAAAAATTTAGAAATTGTGGAAGAATTTGTGAAATGGGAAAATTTTATGGAAATTTGGGAAAAAAATTGGAACATTTGGGGAAAATGGGGGAAATTTGGAGGAAGAAATGGAAGATTTGGGGAAATTTGAGGAATTCTGAGAAAATTAGGGCGGAATGGGAAATTTAAGCATAAAATAGGAAAAATTGGGGAAAATTTGGGGAATTATGGAAAAAATTCAGAAAATCGGGAATTGGGGAAAAATTGGGAGAAATGGGGGGAGTTAAAGGAAATTTGGGGGAAACTGGAGCATTTTGGGAAAATTTGGGGGAAAATTTGGAGAATTTTTAGAAAATTTGGGGAAGAAAAGGGAAAATTTTGGAAAAATTGGGAAAATGGGATTTCAAGGAACTTTGGGAAAATTGCGGTATGAAGTGGAAGAAAAAATTGGGAAGTTTGGGAAAATTTTGGGGAATTTTGGGAAAATTTTGGGGAAAATTTTGGGGAAAATTTTGGGAATTTCAGGAAAATTGGAAATTTGGGGAAATTATGGAAAAATCTGGGGGATTCTGGAAAAATTTGTGGAAAATTAGGATTTCAAGGAGATTTGGAAAATTTGAGGCTTAAAATGAGTAAAATAAATGAAAATCTGGGAAAAAATTGGGCAAATTATGGAATTTCAAGGAAATGTAGGGGGAAATTCGGGAATTCTGGACAAATTTGGGAAAATTTCAGGGGCTATTTGAAACATTTGGGGAAAAAAAGAGAATTTGGGGAAAAATTTGGGGAATTCTGGAAATACTGGAAAATCAAGAAAAAAATTGGGAATTTTGGGAAAATTGGGGGGAATTTTGAGGAATTTGGTTGAAATTTGAAAGGTTTTGTTTTTTTTTAAATTACCAAAATGTTGAATTTTTCCATGAATTTCATCTTTTTTTTTCCACAGGGTCAGGACCTTCTGGAATTACGGCGCCACATCCACGAGAATTCTGTGGATTTTTTGGCTGTCAAGACTTTGATCCAAAGGGTTTTTGCTCCTTGTAAATGTCTGGAAAATCATGGAAAAATTCAGGAAAATTCCAAGGTTTGAATCCAAAAAAATTAAAAAAAAAAAAAAAAAAAAAAAAAAAAAAAAAAAAAAAAAGGAATTTGAGATGAGGGGAAAAAATGGAATTTTGGGATTTTTTTTTCCCACAGGAAATCCCCAAAAGTTCCCGGATTTGCCGTGGCCACGAGCGCTCGATCCCCATCCAGGAATTTGTGGAATCTTTGGATCTTCGGGAAGAAGGTAAAAAAAAATTGGGAATCAACTTCCAAAATCCAATCCCAAATTCCCAAAAAAATCCCGAAATCCAATCACTGATTCCCAAAAATCCAGTTTTACCCAGAATTCCTCAGTTTTTCCTCAGTTTTCCTCATTTTTTGCTTCAAAATCTCCATTTTTACCCCAAATTTTCTTTAAATTTCCCAATTTCTTCCCAAATTTTTCCCCCATTTCTCCAGAATTTCCCAAATTTTTCCCAATCCCCCAAATTTTCCCATTTTCTAATAATTCCCCAGATTTTCTGGGAATTTCCCGATTCATTCCCCAATTTTTTCCTAAATTTCCTTGAAATCCCAATTTTTTTCCAATTTCCCAATTCCTTCCGGAATTCCCCAATATTTTCCGAGATTTCCACGATTTTACAGTAAACCCAAATTTTTTCCACATTATCCTAATTTTTCCTCAAATTTTTCCTGATTTTTTTCCCATTTTTAACCTCAAATTCCACATTTTCCCCTAAGATTCCCCAAATTTTCTGCAAATTTCCCAGTTTTCCCCAGATTTTCCTGGATTTCTAAATTTCCCTCATTTTTCTCAAACTTGCCCAATTTTTCCTAAAATTTTCCTTTTTTTTCCTAAAGTTCCCCAAATTTTCTTGAAATTTTCCAATTTTTCCCAATTTTTCCCAAATCTCTCCTGAATTTCCCAATTCTCCCCATTTTTCTCACGTTCCTAAATTTTTCCTTTTTTTCCTGATTTTTCCTATTTCAGCCTCAAATTCCCCAAATTTTCTTGACATTTCCCAATTTTTCCCAGATCTTTCCAAAATTTTTCCTGAATTTCCCAATTTCCCTCATTTTTCTCAAAACTTCCCAGTTTTTCCTAAAATTTTCCCAATTTTTCTTGGAATTCCCCAAATTTTCTTGAAATGTCCCCAATTTTTCCCAATTTTTTCCCAAATCTTTCCTGAATTCTTCCTGAATTTCCCAATTCCCCCATTTTTCTTAGTTTTTCCCAATTTTTTCCATTTTTTCCTGATTTTTCACATTTTCAGCCTCAAATTCTCCAAATTTTCTTGAAATTTCCCAATTTTCCCCAAATTATCCTGAATTTCCCAATTCCCCCATTTTTCTCGAATTTTCCCAATTTTTCCTAAAATTTCCAAAATTATCTTAAAATTTCTGCAATTTTTTCCCTAAATTCCTCCATTTCCCCAAATTTTCCCAATTTTTCCTGAAAATTCCCTAAATTTTCTTGACATTACCCCACTTTTTCCATAATTTTCCCAAATTTTCCAAAATTCCTAATTTCCATTTTTCTTAAATATTCCGTTTTTTCCGAATTTTTTCCTGATTTTTTTTCCCATTTCCACCCTCAAATTCCACAAATTTTCTTATACTTTTCCCAAATTTTTCCTAAAATTCCCCAAATTTTCTTAAAATTTGACTAATTTTTTTCCTCAATTTTTCTGGAATTCCCGATTTTTCTGCAGGGATCGAGACCCTCCTGTGCCTCCTGGAGCTCCAGCCACAAAAATTCCTGGAACTTTTCCCTCCGGTTCTTTCCCGGTGCCGGATCCGATTTCCCGGGAATTCCACAGAGTCGCTGCGGGAAGCAGCTCTGAGGTGAGAATTTCCAAAATTCCCAAAATTCCTGGGCAGGAAAATGGGGAAAATTTGGGAATTTGGGGAAAAAATGTAAGGAAAATTGGGGAATTCTCAAAAAACTTGAGAAAAAATGGGAAATTCTGGGGAAAATTTGGGGGATCTGGGAGAAAAAATTGGGGGATTTTGGGAGAAAAAATTGGGGGATTTTGGGAGAAAATTTGGGGTAAAAGTGGGAAATTCTGGGAAAAATTTGGGAAAAAATTGGAGAATTCTGGGGAAAAAAATAGGGAATTTGGGAAAATTTGGGGTACAAGTGGGGAATTCAGGTAAAATGAAAAATTGGGGAAAATTGGGGAATTCTGGAAAAATTTGGGGGATTTGGGAGAAAAAATTTTAAAAAAAAGTGGGGAATTTTGGGAATATTGGGGAATTCTGGGAAAATTAAAAATTTGGGAAAAAATGGGGGATTGTCTGAAAATTTGGTGGGGAAACTGGGGAATTCTGAAAAAATGAAAACCAGGAAGATTTTGGGGGAAAATTTGGGAAAAAGTGGAGAATTATGGGAAAATTTGGGGAATTTTGGAAAAATCTTGGGGATTTGGGGGAAAATTTTGAAAAAAAAGGGAAAAAATGGGAAAAATTGAGGATTTGGGAGAAAACTCGGGAAAATTTTGGGGAATTCTGGGAAAATTGGGGGGATTTAAGAGGAAAATGTGGGGATTTTGGGAATTCTGGGAAAACTGTGAAAAATCCTGGTGATTCCAAGGGAGTTTTGGGATTTTCCCGGCCCAGGTGCCCCCCCTTGGGATTTCTGCTGGCTCGGAATCCCTCAGGAAATTTGGGAATTTCGGGATCGCTGGAATTCAATGCCGTGGCCTTGAGCGATTCCATGGGCTGGGAATTCCGGAGGGTCCGGGAGAGCCTCGGGAGGATCCCGTGGGAATCACGGAAAGGTGAAGGGAATTTTGGGAATTTCAGTGGAATTTTGGGGGATTTTTTGAGGGAAATTCTGGGAAATTCTAGGAATATTGGGGGAATTCTGGGAATATTGGGGGAAATTCTGGGAATTTGGGGCAATTCTGAGGGGATTTTTTGGGGGGTTTTTTTGGATTTTTTTTTAATTTTTGGGGATTTTGTGGGAGAGTTTTTGGGATTTTTGGGGGGATTGTCGGGAATTCTAGGGTGAATTTTTGGGTTTTTTTTTTGTTTTTGTTTTTTTGGTTTTTGTTTTTTTTAGTATTTTGGGGAACAATTTTTGGGATTTTTGGGGGATTTTTTAGGTTAATATTTGGGATTTGAAAGGGGAATTTTTTTTTTTTAAGTTTTTGGGATTTTTGGAGGAATTTTTTGGGATTTCTGAGGGGAGGTTTTGGGATTTTGGGGTTATTCTTTGGGATATTCTTGGAGATTTTTTAGATTTCTGAGGGTTTTTTTGGGAATTCTGAAGGGAATTTTTGGGGAATTTTTGGGAATTCTGGGGCTAATTTTTAGGATTCTGGGGAGATTTTTGGGGATAATCTAGTGGATTTTGTGGGGATTTTTTTTTAATTTTTTGGGATTTCTGAGAGGAGGTTTTGAGATTTTTTTGGATATTCTTGGAAATTTTTTTAGATTTATGAGGGGAATTTTTTGGGAATTCTGCAGGGAATTATTGAGATTTTTGGGGGGATTTTTTCCAAATTTTTGGGGGGATTTTTGTGAGATTTTGTTGGAAGGAATTCTAGGAATGTTGGAAGAATTTTTGGGAATTCTGAGGGGATTTTTTGGGTGATTTTTTGGAAGATTGGGCAGAATTCTGGGGCAATTCTGGGAATACTGGGAATTCTGTGGGATAGATCCTGGGAATTCTGTGGGAATTCAGTGGGACAAATTCTGGGAATTCCACAAAAATCCAGCAGGAAATTTGGGAATTCTGTGGGAATGCAGCAGGAAAAATGCAGGGAATTCTGTGGCCAAAATTCTGAGAGAATTCCAACAAATCCAACCCCAAATCCCAGCAGGAAAATCCAGGATCCAGGTGGAATTCTGGGAATTGTCCTTCCACTTCCGCGCCTACGGAGACCTGGATTCCCAGGAATTGGATTCCAGCTG
The DNA here is from genome assembly GCF_029582105.1 of Oenanthe melanoleuca. Taxonomy (NCBI): domain Eukaryota; kingdom Metazoa; phylum Chordata; class Aves; order Passeriformes; family Muscicapidae; genus Oenanthe; species Oenanthe melanoleuca. The sequence goes on along the minus strand of NC_079335.1, from coordinate 1,072,710 downwards.
GGAATTCCTGAATTCCCAAATCATCTCCCGGGAAAAATCAGAGCTCCGGAGACTCCAACGCTGCTTCCGGACCTTCCAGAGGTGAAAAATTCCCCAAAATTCATCAGGAATCTCCAAAATTTCTCAGGAGTTCCTTTGGAATTCCTGGAATTCCTGGAAAAATCTATAAAAAAATCCCCAAAATTTCTTGGGAAATATTTGGGAAAGGCAAAAAATTCCTTGGAAAATCCCAAAAATTCCTTTGAAAATCCCAAATTCTCTGGAAAATCCAAAAAATTTCTTGGACATTCCAAAAATTAGTTTTAAAAATCCTTGTAAAATCAGCAGAATTCCTTGGAGAATGCCAAAATTTCTTTGGAAAAATTTTCTGGAAAAGCTCCAAAATTCCCTGGCAAATTCCTTGGAAATTCCCAAAATCCTTGGAAAATTCCCTGGAAAATCCTTTGATTTTCCTGGAAAATTCTGAAATTCCTTGGAAATTTTTTAAAAAATCTTGAAAAATAAAAGCAAAAAAATTCCTGAAAAAAAATCCCCAAAATTGCTTGGAAGATTCCTTGAAAATTTGCCAACAAATTTTGTATTTCCTGAGAAATTTTGAGGTTTTCCAAGGAATTTTTTGATTTCTTGGATTTCTGAAAATTTCCTTGGAAATTCCAATATTTTTTTTGGAAATTCTCGAAATTCCAGCGTGGCATTCCCGAGTTTCATTCCTGAGCCTCCGGAGCAGGAACAGCTGGAGAAGAATTCCCAACTCCGGGAGCTGCTCCGGGAATATTTCCAGAGGGATCCCACAGAATCCAAGGAGGATGAGGAGGAAAAAAACCCAGGAATTCCTCCGGTGAGGCTGGGGAAAAAATTGGGGAAAAATGGGAAAAAATTGGGGAATGCTGGGGGAAAAGCCCTGGGGAATTATGGGTAAAAAACGGGGGATTTTTGAAAAAAAACCTTGAGAATACTGGGGGAAACTGGGGAATTCTGGGAAAAAAAATCTGAGGAATTCCGGGAAAGATTGGGGAATTATGGGGGAAAAAGTCTGGGGAATTCTGGGGAAAAAAACCTGAGGAATTATGGGAAAAAATCCAAGGAATTCAAGGAAAAAATAGGGAATTCTGACAGGGGGGAAATGAGGAATTCTGGGGAAATAAACAGGAGGATTCTGGGAAAAAATTGGAATTCTGGGAAAAAAATCATGGGGAATTCTGGGAAAGAAACTGGAGAATTTGGGGAAAAAATGGGGGTAAAAGCTGGGGAATTATGGGAAAAAAATCTGGGGAAGTATGGGGGAAAAAAAATGGGAATTCTGGTGAAAAAATGGGGAATTCTGGGGAAAAAATCTGGGGAATTCTGGGAAAAAAATCCTGGGGAATTCTTGGGGGAAAAAATTTAGGGAATTCTGGAAAATTTCTGGTAAAAAAATTGGGGGGAAATTGGGGAATTCTGGGAAAAAAAATTTCAATTATGGGAAAAAACTGGGGAATTCTGGGAAGAAAAAACAGGACTTCTGGGAAAAGGAATAGGGAATTCTGGGGGGGGAAAGGGGGAATTCTAGGAAAAACAGCCCTAGGGAACTCTGGGAAAAAAAACTGGAGAATTCTGGGGGAATGTGGGGAATTCTAGGAAAAAATGAGAATGATGGGAAAAAAACATGGGGAATTCTGGGGGAAAAAACCTGAGGAATTCTGGGGAAATTTGGGGAATTCTGGGGGGGAAAGGGAATGCTGGGGGAAAAAACTGCAGAATTCTGGGATTTTTTTTTTTTTTTTAATTTGGGGGGAAATTCGGTAATCCCTTGAAACACCACGGGAAAAACTGGGGAATTCTGGGAAAAATTTGCAGAATTCTGGGGAAAGTGAGGGAAAATTGGAACTCTGGGGAAAATGGGAGAAAAAAAACTGGGGGGAAATATTGGAGAATTTGGGGGGAAAAGTGGGGAACTCTGGGGAAAATGGGGGAAAAGTTGGGGGAATTTTTTGGAAAAATTTTGCAGGATATTGAGGAATAATTGGAGAATTTGGGAAAAAATTGGCAAAATTTGGGAAATGTGAAAGAAAAATTTGGGAATAGTAAAAAAAAATTGGGGAAGACTGGGGAAATTTTGGGGAAAAATTGAGTATTTGGTGAAAAATTGGGGAGTTCTGGAGAAATGTGGGAAAATTTGGAGGATTTTAGAAAAAAATTGGGAAATTTTAGGGAATTCTGGATGAGAATTCCCAATTTTTTCTCGGTTCAAGGATCAGGAAGAAGAAATCCGAGCCGAGATCCGGAAATTTCTCGCTGCGTATCCGGAGGAGGAGTTTTCGGGAAGAGCCGTGGCCAGGATTTTCCATGGAATCGGTGAGGGGTCATTCCCAAAAAATCCAATCCCAAAATTCCCAAAAATCCAAATTTTTCCTGATTTTTTTCCCCAAAATTCTCTTTAATTTACTGCATTTTTCTCAATTTTTTTCCCATTTTTCCCAGAGATTTCTTTTCATTTCCTTTAATTTCCAACATTTTCTCCCCAAATTTTTCCAAATCCCAAAATTCCCAAAAATCCAATCCCAGATTCCCAAAACCCAAATTTTTCCCAATTTTTTCCAGAAAATTCCCTGTAATTTTCACCATTTTTCATAAAGATTTCCCCCAAATTTTCAATCCCAAATTCCTGAAAATCCAAGTTTTTCCTAATTTCTTCCCAAAAATTTCCTTTAATTTCCCACACTTTCCCCAAATTCTTCCTAGATTTTCTTATTTTTTTCCCCCAAATTCTGTGAATTTTCTCAGATTTTTGGGACTCTGGGATTGGATTTTTGGAAATTTGGGAGTTTGGAAATGAATTTTTTTGGATTTTGAGATTTTGGGATTGGATTTTGAGGAATCTGGGATTGGATTTTTTTGGATTTTGGGAGTCTGGAATTGCAGTTTTGGGAATCTGGGACTGGAACTTCTGGAATTTTTTGGGAATTGGGAATCTGGGATTGGATTTTTGGAAATTTGGGTGTGGAATTTTGGTATTTGAGGTTGCTGAGATTGGATTTTGGGAATTTGGGAGTTTGGAGTTTAATTTTTGGGAGTCTGGGGTTGGAATTTTGGGAATTTGGGGGTCTGGAATTGAATTTTTGGGAATTTGGGATTGAATTTGGGATTTTTGGGAATTTCATTTTGGATTTTTTTAAAATCTGGGATTGGAATTTTTGGGAATCTGGGATGGGACTTTTGGGAATCTGGGACTGAAATTTGGGAATCTGGGATTTTGGGAGTCTGCAATTGGATTTTTGGAAATTTGAGATTTTGGGATTGGATTTTTGGAAATCTGTGATGAGATTTTTGAACATTTGGAATTGATATTTTGGGAATTTGGGACTGGGATTTGGGAATCTGGGACTGGAATTTGGGAATTGGGATTTTTGGAAACTAGGATTAGATTTTTGGGAATTCAAGATTTTGGGGTTGGACTTTTGGGAATATGGGATGGGATTTTTCAGAATCTGAGATTGGAATTTTTGGGGAATTTGAGATTTTTCTTTTTTGGGAATTTGGGTATTTAGCATTGGGAATTTGGGAATTCAGGATCCCAGGCCCCTCTTTTTTTCCTCGCAGGCTCTCCCCGATACCCAGCACGGATTTTTGGGCGGGATCGGCGCTTCTGGAGGAGGCTCCTCCCACTGGAATTCCGGAGCCTTTCCCGCTTGGCTTCCCAGGAAATCTTGGCCTGGCGGTGAGGGAAAAACCAGGAAAACACTGGAAAAAACATCGGAAATTCTGCCAGGAAATTCGGGATTTTATCCGGATTTTATCACGATTTTATCAGGGTTTTATCGCAATTTAATTGCAATTTTATTGGGATTTTTAAATTTTATTTTATTGATGTTTTTATTGGTATTTTTATATGGATTTTATCCTGGATTTAATAAAAAAAAAATGAAAAAAATATTAGATTTGGAGTTTGAAAGTTTTTTAATTTTAAAAAAATGGGAAAGATTTAAAAAATAGTGAAAAAATTCTTGAGTTTCAAACCTGGAGGAATTTTTGAAAAAAAGAGATTTCTTGGATTTCCAGAAAAAAGTGGAAAATCACAAAAAATGAGAAAAAATACTAAAAAATTAGGGGGTTTTAATTGGTATTTTATCGGTATTTTATTGAGATTTAATCCATAATTTATTGGGATTTTTTTCAAGATTTTATCAGTATTTTTTTATTATTTTATTGGAATGGGGTTTTTTTCTTTTTTCTTTACTATTATTTTATCAGGATTTTATAGGGATTTTTATGTGGGATTTTATCCTGGATTTAATAAAGAAATGGAAAAAAATACTGGATTTGGAGCTTGGAGATTTTATTATTTTTAAAAAATATGAAAATTTTAAAAAAGAAAAAATTCTTGGATTTCAAACCTGAAGGAATTTTTGAAAATAAAATGGAGTTGTTAGATTCTCACAAAAAATGTGGAAAATCGTAAAATATGAGAAAAAAATACAAAAACAAGGGATTTTTAAAATTAGGATTTTATTGAGATTTTATCAGGATTTTATCCAGATCTTTTGGGAATTTTCTTGTGATTTAATTCAAATTTTATTGTGATTTTTTTCAGGATTTTATTGCAATTTTATCATGATTTTAATGGGATTTTATTGGGATTTAATCACAATTTTATTGGGATTTTTATCCTGGATTTAATAAAGAAATGGAAAAAAATCTTGGATTTGGAGCTTGGAGATTTTTTTATTTTAAAAAAATGGGGAAAATGAAAAAAAAAAAAGGAAAAATTATTTGATTTCAAACCTGAAGGAATTTTTGAAAAATAAGCGAGATCTTGGCTTTCCAAAAAAATTAGGAAAATCGTAAAAAATGAGAAAAAATACTAAAAAATTTGATTTTTTAAAATCAGGATTTTATTGGGATTTTATCAGGATTTTATCCAGATTTTTTTGGAATTTTCTTGTGATTTTATTTAAATTTTATTGAGATTTTTTCAGGGTTTTATTGCAATTTTATCACAATTTAATGGGTTTTTATTGAGATTTAATTGCAATTTTATTGAGAAATTATTGGGATTTTATCCTGGATTTAATAAAGAAGTGTGGAAAAATCTTGCATTTGGAGATCGGGGATATTTTATTTTTTAAAAATGGAAAAATAAAAAAAAAGGGAAAAATTCTTGGATTTCAAACCTGGAGAAATTTTTGAAAAAATAACTTATTAGATTCCTAAATAAAATGTGGCAAATCATAAAAAATAGGGGGAAAATACATAAAAATGGGATTTTTTAAATATTAGGATTCTATTGGGATGTTTTCAGAATTTTATCCAGGTTGAATTGGGATTTTACTGCGATTTTATTTCAATTTTTTTAAATTTGTGTTTTTATTGGGATTTTATCCTGGATTTAATAAAAAATGGGGGAAAAAAAATCTCAGATTTGGAGCTTGGAGATCCTAAATCCCAAATGCCCAAATCCCCAATCCCAAATCCCCAATCTCAAATCCCCAATCCTAAATCCCAAATCTCCAAATCACCAAATCCTAAATCCTCCAACCCCCAATCCCAAAATCCTAAATCCCAAATCCTGAAATCCTAAATCCCAAATCACCAAATCCCAGTGTCCCAGCATTCTAAAATCTCGGCATCACAACATTCCTAAATCCCAGGATTCCAACATCCCGAAATCCCAACATCCAACAATCCCATTATCCTACAAGCCCGAATCCCTACATTCGACATCCCAAAATCCTGGACCCAAAATCCCAATGCCCCAAAATCCCAACATCCAAGATCCCAGCATTCCAACATCCCAAAACTCCAACCCACAACAGCCAAAAATCCCAAATCCCAACACCCCAAAATCCAACATGCCCAAATCCCAAAATCCCAACGTTCCACAATTCCAACATCCCAAAATCCCAACATCCAAAATCCTAAAATCCAACAAACCCAAATCCCAACATTCAGCATCCCAAAAACCAGAAATCCCAATACCCCAAAATCCCAAGATCTCCATATGCTAACACCCAAAATCCCAACATTCAACATCCCAAAATCCAAGACCCAATATCCCAACACCCCAAAATCCCATATCCCAAAATCCCAACACCCAACACCCCAAATCCAGCGCCCAACTCTGATGTACAGCATCCCAAAATCCCAATAATCCCAAAATCCCAACACTCAACACCCCAAAATTCCAACAGCCCACAACCCACAATCCAATAATCCAAACATCCCAAAATTCCAGCACTCAACATCCCAACAATCCCAACATCCCAAAATCCAATAATCCCAACATCCAAGATCCAAGCATTCCAACATCCCAAAATCCCGACATTCAATATCTGAAAATCCAAGACCCAAATCCCAACAATCCCAGCATCCCAAAGTCCTAAAATTCCACATCCAACAACCCCAAATCCCTAAATCCCAAGATCCTAACGGCCAAAGATTCTAAAATCCCAACATTCAACATCCCAAAATCTAAGACCCAACACCAAAGATCCCAAAATCTCAGCATTCCAAAATCCCAACATCCCAACTCCCAACACCCCAAAGTCCCAAATCCAGCACCCAATTCTGTTATACAACACCCCAAAATCCCAACACACCAAAATCCCAACACCCCAAAATCCCCAAATCCCAAAATTCCAACCCCAACCCCATTCTCCTCCCCTGCCCCCATCCTCCCATCCCTCATCCAGCAGCGTCCCCCAATGTCCCCCAATGTCCCCAATCCCCCAATGTCCTCACTCCCCAAATGTCCCCCAATCCCCCCAGTGAGGCCCCACTCCCTCCAGTCCGACTGTTCCCATGCCCCCAATGTCCCCCCAATGTCCCTCCAATGTCCCCAAATCCTCCAATGTCCCCAATATCCCCCCAATGTCCCCATATCCCCCATTGTCTCAAATGTCTCCAGTTCCCCCCAGTATCCCCATTCCCCCCAATGTCCCCCACTGTCCCCTGTCCCCAGTCCGTACCCCAGGTGGCAGCTGTCCCCGCTGTCCCCGCTGTCCCCGCTGTCCCCGCTGTCCCCGCTGTCCCCTGTCCCCAGACCGCAGTCGCTCCCCGCTGTCACCCCCAGCCCCGCTCTCTCCCGCAGCCACTGGCACAAGAAGCCGTCGGGCTCCAGGCCCCGCGCCAGGAATGATCCCGGAGCAGCTCTCGGCGCCCCAGGAGCCGCCGGAGGTTGAGCTCTGGGAAGGGTCAAGTGGCCACCAAATCCCGCAGGACCAGGGGTCTTCCATCCAGGAATGCCGCTTGGAAAAGGACGGGATAGAGATCGGAAGGAAGGGCAGGAAGAGGGCGCTGGGCGACGATGCGGCGGGCGCAGAGGAAAAGGAGAGAATCCATGGATTCTGGGGGGCTGTGGGAATTAGATAAATTTGGGGGCACTTCTGAGACAGAGAAATTGAAAATTAAGAATCAAGCATCAAGAAATGCTTTGACTAAAAAGGGGCTGACAAACTGCGTTTACGGTAATTTACAGTGCTGACAAGAACAGAAGCACAGCAAGGCTACAAGGTGAGGTCAAGAGCTGGAGTGCACAGACAGGATGCAAGGACAAAGGCACCACAGGATAAAGGGCTCCTCAGATCCCTGAAACCAGGAAAACTGGAATCAAAGTGCAGATTATGACCAAAGGATGAAAAAGAGACCACGGGCAAAGAGGCAAAGTGAAAAGTTCATCTGAGAGGAAGAGTATTTACTCCATCCCAAAGAACTCCGTTTGACCACCAGAGCAAGCAAAAGAGGAACAACGTGCAGAAAGAAAGAGGTGTGGAGTTAATTTTAATGTGAAGCAGAGACAGGCAATGAATGTGTATTAGGCGTCTTGTGTAGTCCCAGTTTGTAGAGAATAAAAGGAAAGGCGCAGGTTGCCAAAGGTGTGCATGATTTTGGAGGAGCTATCCCCCATGCACCTCAGCGCTGAATAAATACTTACCTACTCTTAGAACATCTTTTGTGGATTATAGAGTTTTTCCGCGCTTCACTCCCATGCAGAACCACCAGGGAAGAATTCCAGTAAAACTCCGAATCCAGGGATATCGCGAAGAAAAGTGAAGCTGTGGGAGGAGGTGGGGGGCGGGTTGTGAGGGTACCGCCAGCGCAGCTCCCTAAAAAGAGGGTCCCGGAGTATTCCCACCACCCCCCCCACCAGGGCCACCCCAAAATCCTTGAAGGATCCCAAGCCCCTCCAGGAATCTCGAAATTCCTAAAGGGATCCCAAAATTATCCCAAAGTCCCCTCAGGAATTACAAAACCGGCTTTGCAGCCCCCTCAAGATGGCGCCCCCTACTCACCTTCCGCCCGCAGCCCCAACTCCCCCCAGCCCGTACTGAAGCTTCACTTTCGTTTCTGCGCGTTGTAACAACGAATCAGTGAGCGAGAGCCACCCAGGGGGCGAATTAATTCGATCTTACAGCTGTCTGTCATTGTTCTATTTAACTCTCATTGGCTCAGCCGCGTCGTGGAGCAGCAGGTGCTATGCCATTCCGCCTTCCGACTAGTTCCTTTCGCTGTCAATCAGAAATCCCTGCTTTCCTATTGGTTGCTTCTCGACGGGGGCGGGAGTTTCGCTCTGAGGCGACTCTGCGGTCCCCACCGACTCTCCGTGTCGATCCCGATCCCTGATCCCGATTCCCATCCCGGTTCCCGCGGCCATGGAGCGGCAGCAGGAGCTGAAGGTGCTGCTGAAGCGCTGGGAAGCGGAATTCCTGTGGGAACGGCGGCGGAAACCCAGCCAGGGGCTCCTGAGGGGCCGCGGCGGAGATTTGTGAGGGGGAAATCCCTGAAGGAAATCCCTGGAATCAGAGGGGGCTGGCTGGTTTGGGGGTCCCCGAGGTGATTTTGGGGTGCTGAGGAGTCTTTGGTGTAGTTTAGGGAGTCCCTGGAATGGCGCACGTTTGGTTTGGTGGGGGGGAAGGGGAGTTGGGGTGTCCCTGGAATTTGGGGGGGGCATATTTGGAGGTCCCTGGGGTGTTTTAGGGCGTCTGATAAAGTCTGTGGGGTTATTGGTGGATACCTGGGATGAGTTGCGGTGGTTTAGGAGGGTCCTAGGCCTTTTGGGGTGTTCTAGGAGGATTTTGGGGGTGGGTCATTTAGATGATTTTGGGGTGATGGGAGGGGTAGAATGGTTTGGAGGTCCCAGGAGTAGAGGAAGTTAATTTCAAGGGGTCCTGCATTTTTTGGGGTGTCTTATGGATAGCTTAAGGTTGCCGGGGGGAGGTCTTTGGGGTCATTTGGGAACCCTACAATGTAGGGGACTGGTTTTGGGGACTATAGGTGAATTTTGAGGCGTCCTGTAGAGCGATTTTTGGGTTTCTGGGGATGTCTTTGGAGTCATTTTGGGGGTCTGAGAGAGTCTTTGAGTTGGTGTTGGGAGACCGTAGAATCAGTGAGGTTTGTTTCAGAGGGGTCCTGGCGCTTTTTGGGGTGTCCCACGGTGACCCAGAGCAGTCAAACAGGGCCGTGGCTCGGCAGTTTTTGCGCGGCAGTTGGCACAGGCAGGGCGAGCAGGCAGGGCTGCAGGTTTGCACACTGGTGAGGTTTGCTGTGTGTTGTTTGCTGTGTCTCTATTGGCTGCTTGGTTTTGGGGTTTCTGTTAGGAATGGGTTTTACACCATCAAAAGCTGGGGTAGGGTAGTTGGCTGAATAAGGTAGTCGATGCTACGTCCATTGCAATTAGTGACATGATGACAGATGTCAGTGCTGTCAGACATGAAACCTTACAGAACAGAGCTGCCATCGATTTTCTTTTACTGGCACATGGGTGTAGTGAGGATTTTGAAATCTGAAAGTTGTATAAACTTGTCTGATCAGTCAGTGTCCATCCACAACCAATTTCAAAAGCAGAAAGATTTAACGAACCCAGTTAAAACAAATGATGGATCGTGGTTGCACGACTTGTTTGAAGGATGGGGTTTTGCCCCTTGGCTAAAGGAGCTTTGCAAAATAGGTTTATATGCATAGATTGTTACAGTGGCAGTGTTAGGGACAGTGCCTTGTGCAAGTCACTGTGCACAGCAAATAATTAACAATATTATCCAAGAAGTTTTCTCTATTCAAGAGAGAGGAGGAAATGTGGGAAATGGATTTATAGAGATTTCTTAGGGCCTGACAGAAGGCTCACACTGTGTGCATCTGTGTGAAAAGTTGAAGATAAGAAATGTTGACTCAGAAATTCCATGGAATAAGTCAGGTATTGTTGAGAGAGAAATGGACCTAGAAAAAAGTTTGAATGGCTAGCATTGCAAATCAGAGTGGATACTTTGGAGAAATAAAACTATGAAAGATGCATTGTCATGGAACCCACAAGGGGTGATGTCAGATGATTGGCTTTAAGGCATCTGACAGCAGGATGTGACCAGAGCTGATAGGCCAAGAAAGGCTTCTCATGAATTGTAATTAGGAAATAGTTGGCTTCTGATAGTGATGGTGTGAATTATAACATCTATCAGTGCTCAGGCAGAAAGGGACCTGGGGGCACTGATGGACAGCAGCTGGACATGAGCCAGCAGAGTGCCCTGGTGGCCAAGAAGGCCAAAGGCCCCTGGCCTGGATCAGGAATGGTGTGGCCAGCAGGAGCAGGGAGGTCATTCTTGCCCTGGACTCAGCACTGGTGAGGCCACACCTTGAGTGCTGTGTCCAGTTCTGGCCCCTCAGTTTAGGGAGGACCTTCTAATTCCAAAAAAACTCCAACTCTCAAAAACCCAAAATGCTCCTCAAAACCCCCTATTCAAAAAAAAACCCCAAATCCCAAAAAAACCCACAAATCCTCCATAATCCTCAAGTCCCTAATTCTAGGCCATTTTTCCCTTCAAGGCTGACATAGAGGAGGCTCTGCAGGAAACCCACAGTGAGCTTGGGGAAAAATTTGGGATATGAAAGCTTCAAAACCTCCAAAACAAATAAAAAGCTATCAATCCCCCCTGACCTGTCCATGTTGATCCATGTACTAAAAACACTCACGGGTTCCAGGCCCGTCCGCTGTCTCTGCAGGTACCGGGCCCCGGGCGCGCGCAGAGCCGCAGCAGCGCCCCCACCCTCATCGCGACAGCCACCGGCGACCCCCGACACGGCCGGGCCACCTCCCTGTCGCGACAGTGACAGCGACAGCAGCTCCACCGATGCCACCCGGATGCGGGCACCTGGGGGACCAGGATGTGTGTGCACCTCGGGTGGTGCAGCAGTGAAAATGTTCTGGGGGGAAGTGGAAGTGGAAGAAGAGGGGCTGGGGGTGGGGTATCCCACCAGTATAGGGGCACCTACAGATCTTTCAGACCCTACAGAATCCCCCAAGACCGCCCTACAGAGTCCCGGAGCTTCCCTATAGAGTCTCGGGCCTCTACAGAGTGTCAGCTGTGCCATAAAAATCCCCTATAGGCAGCTCCTGGTGCTGTGTGCCCTCATAGATCCCCTACAGGTGCCCCCGCCATCCTCAGTTTCCTGCCATTTTCCCCTCTAGGCCCTCAGGGCCCCAGAGGCACCGGGAGAAGCAGTGGGATAAGAAAAAAGTTGGACCATGAGGTGGGAAAATATCAGGATGCAGGGGAAAACACCAAGTAAGCTGGAAAACATCAAAGTAAGGATGAAAAGAGAAATCAGATGTAAAAACACCAAATATGAGGCAAAAATCCAAGAGAATAAGGTCCAAAACACTAAAGTTCAGTGGAAAATCACTGGAATGAGGTGGTAAAATATGAAGATGAGGGGGAAAACCACCAGGATGAAGGGAAAGCAACAGACACAAGGAAAAACCCCATTAAAATCAGGCAGAAAAGCACCAGGACTTGGCAGAAAAACACTGGGATGAGGGGTGAAATACAAATATGGAAAAAGGTGGAAAAACAATGGAATAACTCCTGTCCTGGGGTGACGTTATGGTGCTTGTATCCCCAGTCTTGTGTCTTGTTTATGCCTGGTATTATGTTCTGTGCTTTCAGGACTGACTCTGAAAGTGAAGGTTTGTTTTTCTGGTTATCAGCCAGCTCACCTCCCCCATGGTCTGTGCTTAGGAGAGGCTAGGCTTGCTCGCTTGCTCGCTCGCTCCTTCCTTGCTTGCTTGCTTTTGCTTTTGCTTATTAGTTAGTCTAGCTAAGCAGTCCAATTTCTTCCCCTGGACTGTTGTTTTCTTTCTTTCTTTCCCTTTCCTGAATACCATCTGAACCTGTTCCGGACCGGGACCTGGGAGGCACCAAGGAACACCGGGAGTCTGCATTTTGTGATCTGCAGCAGTCATCCCCCGCGCTAGAGACCGATGACTGGCTGACCACTCACAGGAGAGACTTTCTGACTTTGTCATCATCTCAGAGTGGTGAAACAGTTTTTGTCAACTGGGGCTGTTCTTTTTTTCTTTCCTTGTGTTAGGTAGTATTTTGTTTGTTAAATAAACAGGTTTATTCCACTTTTCTCTGAGGAAATTCTTCCTGAACATGGTGGAGGGGGGAAGAATCGTGAGGGTTTGTTTTCTGGGGGCTCCTTCCAGAAGTTTTCCCCAAATTTGCCCTAAACCAGGACACGTGGAAAAACATCAGGATGAGGCGGAAAACTAACAAAAGCAGGCAGAAAAGCATGGAAATGAAAGGAAAAAAACACTGGAATGAGGCAGAAAAGCACCGGGATGAGGCGGAAAACCCCCGGATTTCAGTAAGGAGGCGGCAGACCTTTTCCGTGATGGTGGCTCCGAGCTTTTCCCGCATCCGAGGTTTTCCCAAATCACAACAAGAAGTAGTCCATGGCTTTGCAGCCTACAGGAGCGCAAGTCCAGTCAAGGTCAGTTCTCCAAGAATTTGCGAGCAGCTGGGAAATCTCCGCAGTGGCTGCCGACAAAAGCTCCCGATCAATGACAAAATTACTAACGAATCCCGGCAGCGCTCTCTTGCAACAGTCCTTGGGGACAGGATACACGACCACGTGGAGATCTGGCAGCTCCAAGGTTTTCTGGAGCAGATCCTTGAGTGCGGCCAGGGACAGGGGATTGATGCGGAGTCCCAGGAAGCGCAGGCGGGAGCAGCGCAGGAGCGTCGGGAGCAGCGCGTTCAGGTGGGAGTCGGTCATGTGGCAATCTGTGAGATCCAGGTACAGCAGCGAGGCCGAGGTTTTCTCCAGGAGCAGCTGGAGCGGCTCCAGGAGGCCTTGGGAGATGTCGTGGCCACTCAGATCCAACCTTTTGAGTGCCGGTGGGTGGATGCTTTGGGAGAGGAAGGCGAGGTCAGCGGGAAGGAGGTAGCAGAAGGGCAACTCCAAGCTTTCCAATGGAGCCTGGAGGTCACTGGTGGGAAGGAAAAGGGAGAGGTGAGGCCCAAGTGAGGACTGGTGAGAGCTGGGAATGTTGGAACTCTGGAATGTTGGAACTGGGGGAAAAATGGGTAATGAGACCTGGGATTGCATCTATGGAGTCACGGCATTGTGGGATGGGTGAGGATGGGAAGGAGCTCCAAGAACATCGAGTTCAACCCCTGAGAATCCTGGGGTTTTGGAATCATGGAATAATGGAATTCCTGAGATTGTGCAAAATCTCTGAGACCATAACGTTCAGACTTTGAGTATCCTGGGATTATGGAGCCAGGGAACAATGGAATTCTTGAGTTAGAGGGTCTTAGAATCATAGAGGTTTGGAATTATTTGGGATCATTGGATACTGGGATAAGGAAGTCATGGAATTATGGGATCATGGAGTTACAGGGTCATGGAACAATTAAAGTTGGAAAAGGCTTCAGAATCATCAAGTCCAACCTTTGGGAATACTGGAATGAAGGAAATATAGGATCATGGAATTATGGCATTCTCGACTGTTGGGATAATGACATTGTGGGAACCTGGGATCACTAAGTTGGAAAAGATCTTAGGGACCATCGAGCCCAAACTTTGGAAATTCTAGAATCAGTGATTGGGATAATGGAATTATAGGATTATTGGGATAATGAAATCCTGGAATCATGAGATCACTAAGATTGGAGATCTCCAGGATCCTGAAGTTCAGCCTTGGGAATCCTGGGATCACAGAATTTTGAGATCATGGAATTATGGGATGACAGAATCATTGAGTCATGAACTATTGAGGTAAGGGAATCACAGGATAATGGGAACAGTGAATTCCTGGAATCAATGGAACTTTCAGGTTGGAAAAGACACTCTAGACCCATTGAATCCAAACTTCGGGAATCCTGCAAACACAGAATTTTGGGATCATGAGTTTATGGGATAATGGAAACCTTGAGTCATGAACTACTGGGATAACAGAATCATGGGATCACGAGAATATTGGCATAATGAAATTCTAGAATCATGGGATCACTAAGGATGGAAATGACCTCCAAGATACTGAAGTTCAGCTTTTGAGAGTCACAGAATTATAGAATCATGGAATTCTGTGATCATGGAATTACAGAACAATGGAGTAAAAATCTATTGGGATATCAGAATCATGGGAACATCGAGAAAATTAAATCCTGGAACCACGGGATCCCTCAGGTTGGAAAAGACCCCGAGATCCCTGAGCACTACACTTGGGAATCCTCCTGGAGTGCACGAAGGTCCTGTTCTGTGGGGAACTTACCAGAGGATCTGGTGCAGATTCCCAGAGAGGCGGGAAATTGCCAGGTTGAGCTCCCGGAGGCTGGGCAGCATTCCCAGCTGCTGGGCCACGCAGCGCATTGTCACTCCTGATTTCGGCGTCAGATGCCGCACGTCCAGCCAGTTGTCCTGCAGCTTGAGGCTGCGCAGCTCCGGGAAGCGCGAGAGGTGTGGCAGGATCACCGAGAGCCCGGTCAATCCGAAATAGTTGCAGCACAGATCCACCCTCCGCAGACAGGATGGATCCAGAGATTTCAACAAAGTCACAATCTCGGGTGCCGAAATGTTTTCTACTTGGAATTCACGGCACTTGAGGCGCAGCAGGCCGGCGGCTCCGATCTGGAGCGCATCGCGCAGCATCCTGTAGGACCATCTAATGACGGACAGGTCGGCACAGATGTCCACACCCGGACACTGCAGAGCTGCCGTGGCCATGTCAGCTCCAGAGCAGGCTTTGTCGTGCTTGGATCTGCACCTCTGGAATTCCTGCTGGTGCTTGAACACCTCCACGCAAGCCTCGGCCAAGTCCCTGGTGGAGCACCAGGTTTTCATCCCAGTGGGAGTGTGGCAGAACTCAGAATCTGGGAGCATGGTCATGTCCAGCACGCGCAGGCTGAGAAAACAAGAATAACCCATCAGGAAAATCTTTGAGGAAGGATGGAGGAATTGAAGGCATTGGAAGTTGTGGCTATGCTGGAATTCCCAAAACTCACCTGGAATGGCTGCCGGGCTTTTCCAGCTCCCGGCAGAGCTGTGCCACCACAGCCTGGATGACGGCCTTGACAGATTTGAAGCAGGTATGACCCGGGAGCAACTCCCGGCGCCCCACAAGCCGCTGCAAGTTTAGCACTGGGAAAGGCCAAGTAGCCACCAAATCCTGCAGAACCAGGGGTTTTCCATCCAGGAATGCCGCTTGGAAAAGGACGGGATAGAGATCGGCAGGAAGGGCAGGAAGAGGGCGCTGGGCGACGATGCGGCGGGCGCAGAGGAGAAGGAGAGAATCCATGGATTCTGGGGGGCTGTGGGAATTAGGTGAAATTGCAGGTATCCCTGAGACAGAGAAACTGAGAATCAAGAATTAAGCATCTACAAATGTTTTGACTAAAAGGGGGCTGACAAAACCGTATGTTTACTGTAATTTACACTGCTGACAAGAACAGAAGCACAGCAAGGCTCCAAGACGAGGTCAAGAGCTGGAGTGCACAGACAGGATGCAAGGACAAAGGCACCACAGGATAAGGGGGTCCTCAGACCCCTGAAACCAGGAAAACTGGAATCAAAGTCCAGATTATGACCAAAGGATGAAAAAGACACCATGGGCAAGGAGGCAAGGTGAAAAGTTCATCTGAGAGGAAGACTATTTACTCCATCCCAAAGAACCTCAGATTAACACCAGAGTAACCAAAAAAGGAAGTATGCGCAGCCATAATGAGGTGTGGGAGCTAATTTTACCATGAAGCAGAGACAGGCAATGAATGTGTATTAGGTGTATTGTGTAGTCCCAGTTTGTAGAGAATAAAAGGAGAGGCGCAGGTCACCAAAGGTGTGCATGGTTTGGAGGAGCTATCCCCCATGCACCTCAACACTGAATAAATACATACCTACTTTTATAAGTATTTTGTGGATTAGAGATTGTTTTTCCGAGCTTCCAGGATGAAGAACCACCAGGGGAGAATTCCCAGAAAACTCCGAATCCAGGGATATCGCGAAGAAAAGGGAAGCTGTGGGAGATGGGCGGTGTTGTGAGGGTACCCCCAGCGCAGCTCCCTAAATAGAGGGTCCAAGGGTACACTCGCCCCTCTACCAGGGCCACTCTAAAATTCCCCAAAAATTCAAAATCCCTTTGAGAGTCTCGAAATTCCCACAGGGATCCCAAAATTATCCCAAAGTCCCCTCAGGGATCCCCAAAACCGGCACGGCCGCCCCCCGAACACGGCGCCCGCACTCACCGCCCGACCGCAGCCCCAACTCGCCCTCAGCCCGTACGGGAGCTTCACTTTCGTTTCTGGGCATTGTCGCAACCACTCAGTGCGCGAGACGCACTCTGGAGGAGAATTAATTCGGTTTTACAGCTGTCTGTCATTGTCTTATTTCATTCTCATTGCATCAATAGCGTCGTGGGAAGGCGCTTTTACTCCCGCCTTTCCAGTGGTTGTTCTCGCTGTCAATCACAAATCCCTGCTTTGCTATTGGCTAGCGCTTGGCCGGAGGCGGAGGTTCGGTCTGAGGCGACTCTCGGGTCCCCACCGAGTCTCCCTGAATCCCGATCCCTCATCCCGATCCAAGATCTTCGATCCTGATCCCTGATCCCGATCCCGCTCCCGGTACCCGCGGCCACGGAGCGGCAGCAGGAGCTGAAGGTGCTGCTGAAGCGCTGGGAAGCGGAATTCCTGTGGGAACGGCGGCGGAAACCCAGCCAGGGGCTCCTGAGGGGCCGCGGCGGGAATTTGTGAGGGGGGAAATCCCTGAGGGGAATCCCTGGAATTGGGGTGGCTGGTTTGGGGGATCCGCTCGGGGGTTTTGGGGTGCTGGGGGGTCATTGGGGTGGTTAAAGTGGTCCTGTAATGGGGGGATATTTTTTAGGGAAGTCCTGGGGATTTTCGGGGTGACCTTGAGGTCGTTTTGGCTTCTGAGGAGGTCCTTGGCTTGGTTTAGGGAATCCCTGTAATGTGGACGGGCTTGGACTTGCGGGGTCCTGGGGCTTTTTAGGGTGTCCTTGAAGTGGTTGAGGAGGTCCTGGATGTTGTTTTGGGTTGCTGGGATAGGTTTTTGGGGGATTTCTGGATCTCTGCCATTTGGAGGATTGGTTTAGGGGGGTCCTGAGGCTATTGGGGTGTCCTTGAGAGTGGTTCTTGTAGTGCTGGGGAGGTCATTAAGGGTGGGTTAGAGGGGGAACTGGAATGGGGGAAGCTGGTTTAGGAGGTTCTGGGTGCTCTGGGGTGTCCCTAGGCTGTTTTTGGGGTGTTTGGGTTGGTTTTGGGAGTCCCTGGAGTCAGGGAGGTTTCTTTTTGTGGGGTCCTGGGCGTTTTTGGTGTGTCCCTGGAGCGGGCAAGTGCAATATTTGGGGGCATTTCTGAGTTGTTTGAGGGGGTCTGAGAGAGTCTTTGGGATGGTTTGCGAATCCCTGGAATTAGAAGGATTAGTTTAAGGGGGTCCTGGGGCTTTTTGGGATGTCCATGTGGTGGTTCAGGGGGTTCTTGAGGTCTTTTTAGGGTGCTGGCAATGGAGGTTTTGGAGTGGTGTAGGGGGTTCCTGGGTTTTTTAGGGTGGTCTTGGAGTGGTTCAGGGAGTCCCTGGAATTGTAGGGAGTTTGTTTATGTGTGGAGGGGGACAGGGTTTTATTGGAGTGTCCTTGGGCTGGTTTTGGGTTGTTTGGGTTGGTTTTGAGAGTCCCTGAAATGGGGCAGGTTTCATTTAAGGGGTTTCTCTGCATTCTTCAGGTGTCCCGGGAGAGGGAAGGGACATTTTTGGGGCTTCCTGAGGTGTTTTCGGGGGTCTGAGAGAGTCTTTGGGGTTGTTAGAGGATCCCTGGAATGAGTGGGATTTGTTTAGGGGTGTCCTGAAGATTTTTGGGGTGTTCTTGGGTGTTGTGGTTTGTCCTTGAGGTGTTTTGGCTCACAGGGGGGTCTTTGAGGTGATTTGGGGACCCTTGCAATGACGGGGATTGTTTTAGAGCGATAGTGGGTGTTATTGGGGTGTCCTTAAGAGAGGTTTTGGGGTACTGGGGGTTCTCTTTGGGATGCATTTGAGAGTCCCTGGAATAGGGCAGCTTTGTTTTAAGGGGATGTTGGGCTTTTTTGTGTGTCTCTGGAAGGGGGATGGGAAAATCTGGGGGTTCCATGGGTGTTTGAGAGGATCTGAGAGAGTCTTTTGGGTGCTTTAGTGGTCCCTGGAATGTTTGGGATGGGTTTAAGGGGGTCCTGGGGCCCTTTGAGATGTACTTGGGGTGGCTGAGGGGGTCCTTGAGGTGGTTTTAGGAGTCCCTAAGTGGAATTTTGTTTTAAGTGGTCTGGGATTATTTGGGATGTCCTTTGGCGACCCAGAGCAGGCAAACAGGGCCGTGGCTCGGCAGTTTTTGCGCGGCAGTTGGCGCAGGCAGGGCGAGCAGGCAGGGCTGCAGGTTTTCACACTGGTGAGGTTTGCTGTGTGTTGTTTGCTGTGTTTCTATTGGCCGATTTGGGGATTCTGTTAGGAATGGTTTTTACACCATCAAAAAATGGAGTTGGGTAGTTGGCTGAGTAAGGGAGTCAACGCTACTTCCATTGAAATTAGTGACAGGATGACAGATGTCAGTGATGTCAGATATGAAATCTTACAGAGCAGAGCTGCCATCGATTTTCTTTTACTGGCACATGGGCATGGTTGTGAGGATTTTGAAAGACTGTCTTGTATCAGCTTGTCTGACATCTCTGTGTCCATCCACAACCAACTTCAAAAACCAATTAAACAAATCCAATTAAAATAAACGATGGATCGTGGTTAGATGACTTGTTTGAAGGATTAAGTTTTTCACCTTGGCTAAAGGAGCTTTGCAAAATAGGTTTATATCCATGGATTGTTATAGTGGCAATGTTAGTGATAGTGCCTTGTGCAAGTCACCGTGCACGGCAAATAATTAGCAAGACCATCCAAGAAGATTTTTCTTTTCAAAAAAGAGAGGGAAATGTGGGAAATGAATTTGTAGAGAGTTCTCAGGGCCTGCCAGAATGCTCACACTGTGTGCATGTGTGTGCAAACTTGGAGATAAGAAATGCTGACCTAGAAATACTATGGAATAGGACAGATGTTTTAGAGACAGAAATGGAGATAGAAAAAAGTTTGAAAGGATGCCCTTGCAAGTCAGACTAGGTACATTGGAGAAATAGAAATATGAAAGATGCATTGTCATGAAACCCACCAGGGGTGATTTCAGATGATGGGAATTAAGGCATCTGACAGCAGGATGTGACAGAAGCTGATAGGCCAAGAAAGGCTTCTCATGAATTGTAATTAGGAAAGAGTTGGGTTCTGATTGTAGCGGCGTGAATGATAACATCTATTATGTGGCTGGACAGTGCCCAGGCAGAAAGAAACCTGGGGGCACTGATGGACAGCAGCTGGACATGAGCCAGCAGTGTGCCCTGGTGGCCAAGAAGGCCAATGGCCCCTGGCCTGGATCAGGAATGGTGTGGCCAGCAGGAGCAGGGAGGTCATTCTTGCCCTGGACTCAGCACTGGTGAGGCCACACTGAGTGCTGTGTCCAGTTCTGGCCCCTCAGTTTAGGAAGGACGTTGAGACGCTCGAGCGCGTCCAGAGGAGGCAACGAGGCTGGTGAGGGGCTTGGAACAGAAACCCTGTGAGGAACGGCTGAGGGAGCTGGGGTTGTTGAGCCTGGAGAAAAGGAGACTCAGGGGTGACCTTATCACTCTCTACAGCTCCCTGAAAGGTGACTGTGGTCAGGTGGCGTTGGTCTCTTTGCGCCTTGGCGACCCAGAGCGGGCAAACAGGGCCGTGGCTCAGCAGTTTTTGCACGGCAGTTGGCGCAGGCAGGGCTGCAGGTTTTCACACCAGTGAGGTTTGCTGTGTGTTGTTTGCTGTGTCTCTATTGGCCACTTGGTTTTGGGGTTTCTGTTATGAATGCGTTTTTACACCATCAAAAACTGGGGTTGGGTAGTTGGCTGAGTAAGGTAGTTGATGCTACTTCCATTGCAATTAGTGCCATGATGACAGATGTCATTGCTGTCAGACATGAAATCTTACAGAATACAGCCGCCATCGATTTTCTTTAACTTGCACATGGACGTGGTTGAGAGGATTTTGAAACATTGTGTTGTATAAACTTGTCTGACAACTCAGTCTCCATCCACAACCAACTTCAAAAAAGTGAGAGATTGAACAAATCCAATTAAAACAAACCATGCTTTGTAGTTAAACAATTTGTTTGAAGGGCAGAGTTTTGCGCCTTGGCTAAAGGAGCTTTGCAAAATAGGTTTATTATCCATGGATTGTTACAGTGGCAATGTTAGTGATAGTGCCTTGTGCACTTCACTTTGCAAGGCAGATAATTAACAAGACCATCCAAGAAGTATTTTCTGTTCAAGAGACAGAGGGGGAAATGTGGGAAATGGGTTTGTAGAGAGTCGTTGTGGCCTGCCAGAAGGCTCACACTGTGTGCATGTCTGTGCAAACTTGGAGATAAGAAATGCTGACTTAGAAATGCTATGGATTAGGACAGGTATGGTTGAGAAAGAAATGGAGCTAGAAAAAAGTTTCAAAGGATGCCCTTGCAAAGCAGATAGGATAATTTGGAGAAAGAGAACTATGAAAGATGCATTGTCATGGAACCCATGAGGGGTGATTTCAGATGACTGAGTTTAAGACACTTCACAGCACGATCTGACAAAAGCTGATAGGCCAAGAAACGCTTCTCATGAATTGCAATTAGGAAATAGTTGACTTCTGATTGTGATGGCGTGAATTATAACATCTATCATGTGGCTGGACAGTGCCCAGGCAGAAAGGTACTGGGAACATTGATGGACAGCAGCTGGACATGAGCCAGCAGTGTGCCCTGGTGGCCAAGAAGGCCAATGGCCCCTGGCCTGGATCAGGAATGGTGTGGCCAGCAGGAGCAGGGAGGTCATTCTTGCCCTGGACTCAGCACTGGTGAGGCCACACCTTGAGTGCTGTGTCCAGTTCTGGCCCCTCAGTTTAGGAAGGACGTTGAGACGCTCGAGCGCGTCCAGAGGAGGCAACGAGGCTGGTGAGGGGCTTGGAACAGAAACCCTGTGAGGAACGACTGAGGGAGCTGGGGTTGTTGAGTCTGGAGAAAAGGAGACTCAGGGGTGACCTTCTCACTGTCTGCAGCTCCCTGAAAGGTGGCTGTGGTCAGGTGGGGTTGGTCTCTTTCTCCAAGCAGCAACTGACAGAACCAGAGGACACAGCCTCAAGCTGTGTCAAGGGAATATTAGGTTGGATATTAGGAAAAATGCTTTTCATTGAGTGAGTGATCAAGTACTGGAATTGTCTGTCCGAGGAGGTGGTGGAGTCACCATTCCTGGATGTGTTTAAAACAAGACTGGATGTGGCACTCGGTGCTGTGGTTTAGTTGAGGTGTTAGGGCAGGGGTTGGACTCGATGATCTTATAATACAATGATTCTGTGAATTCTGTGAAAACTCCCTCAAATCCCAAAAAGCCCCAAATCGCAAAAAACCCCAAATGCCCAGAAAACATCTAATCCCCCAGAAAACCCAAAATCCTCCCCAAAATCTCAACGTCCTATATTCCACCCACAAAATGCCCCAAACTGTAAAAAATCCAAAGCCCAAAGACCTCCTAATTCCAAAAAACTACAACTCTCAAAACCCCCAAAACATTCCCCAAAACCTCCTAATGCAAAAAATCCCCCAAAAAACCGCAAATCCTCCATAATCCCCAAATCCCTAATTCCAGAACTTTATTCCCTTCCAGGCTGACATCGAGCAGGCTCCGCAGGATACCCACAGTGAGTTTGGGGCAGAATTTGGGGATAATAAAGCTTTAAAACCCGTAAAACAAAGACAAAGCTATCAATCCCCCCTGACCTGTCCATGGTGATCCATATAATAAAAATACTTGCGGGTTCCAGGCTCGGCCGCTGCCCCTGCAGGTACCGGGGCCCCGGGCGCGCGCAGAGCCGCAGCAGCGCCCCCACCCTCATCGCGACAGCCACCGGCGACCCCCGACACGGCCGGGCCACCTCCCTGTCGCGACAGTGACAGTGACAGCAGCGCCATCGGCGTCACCCGGATGTGGGCACCTGGGGGACTGGAATGTGTGTGCACCTCGGGTGGTGCGGAGGTGAAAAGGTTCTGGGGGGAAGTGGAAGTGGAAGGAGAGGGGCTGGGGGAGGGGACTTGCTGCTATAGGGGCACCTATAGATCTGCAGACCCTATAGAACCCCCCAGACCTCCCTACAGACCCCCAGAGCTTCTGTATAAAGTCTCAGAGCCCTACAGAGCTTCAATGACCCCATAAAATCCCCGATGGGCAGCTCTTGGTGCTGTGTGCCCTCATAGATCCCCTATAGATGCTCCCCCACCAGCTCCGTTTCCCACCATTTTCCCCTCTAGGCCCCCAGGGCCCCACAGGCACCGGGAGAAGCAGCGGGATGAAGGAAAAAGCTGGAAAATTAGTAGGAAAATATCAGGATGAGGGAATAGTCTCTGGGATGAAGTACAAAAAACATCTAGATTGGGGTGGAAGAATTGCAGGATGAGGGACAAGTAGCAGGAAGAGTGGAAAAATGTCAAATGAGGAGGGAAAAAACAAAACTGAGGTGGGAGAATATCTGGAAGATGGGGAAAACACCAAAGTGAGCTGGAAACTATCGAAGTGAAAATGAATAAAAAAGAAACGAGGTGGAAAACCACGAAAGATGTGGCAAAAAAACATCAGAATAAGGCCCAAAATACTAAAATTCAGGGGAACTGGGATGAAGTGGTAAAACACCAAAAAGACAGGGAAAACCACCAGGATGAGTGGAAAGACCACTGACGTGAGGTTAAACACCAGAAAAATGCAGCAGAAAAGCACCAGGACTGGCCAGAAAATTACTGGGATGAGGGTAAAAATATTGGGATTAGGCAAAAATCAAAACCCAAAATGAGGTCGAAAACAACTGGAATGAGGATGAAAACGCCAGAATGAGGGAGAAAATAATGGAATGAGGAGGGAAAATCCCAAAATAAGGCTGAAAACAGAAAAATTAGGTGGAAAAAGACTGGGATGAGGAGGGAAAACAGTGAGATGAGAAGGAAGAACACTGGGATGAGGAGAAAGAACATTGGGAAAAGGTGAAAAACGTGCCAAACTCAGGTGGAAAAACAGCGGTCAAAAGTGAAAAAACTCCAGAGTGAGGTGGCCAACTACCAGGATTAGGTGGGAAAACTCCAAAATGAGGTGGAAACGAAGGAAATCATTGAGGATTCATGGATCGGGATATGGATTGGAAAAATTCCTCAGCAAATCCCGTCCAGACACAACAGACTCAGGATCTGGGATAGGGTGAGTTTCTTTCCAACAGGATCAGAGCAGGATAACAAGATACCAAATGCAATTTTCCCTCCCCCAATTCACTCTTTCCCGGCTTTCCCTTAATCTCTCCAGCAGGGATGAGGCAGAAAAATACCAGGTTGGGCTGAAAAATAATGACATGGGTGGAAAAATACTGGGATGAAGTGGAAAATATTGGGATGAGAGGAAAACCATTCGGGATGGGGAGGAAAAACCTCAAAACGTGGTAGAAAAGCTACAAAACCTGGCAAAAATTTTGGGATGGGGCAGAAAAACATCAGGATGAGGTGGAAACTAACAAAACCAGGCAGTGTGGTGACTGAGACTGATAGCCCTTGTAGATTCAATTAGCAAATGCAGTTTGATAACCAAGATGTCTTGGCAAGAGCTAACAGAGCTTTGAAGATTACAAGAAGATCAGATCAAGACTGGTGACAGGATTTAACTAAATAGAAATGTAAAGAAATGTAAAGGAATGTAAAGATTATCTGTGTGAAGTTTACCCAATAAACAAAGTACAAAATGACTGGCTTTTCTGAAAATGATATATGTGCATATGTAGCTCACAGTAAAATTGGGATTCTGATCACCAGTCAGTAGTCTCCATGTCTCTCTCAATCATCAGTAGAAAAGCACCAAAATGAAAGAAAAATACACTGGAATGAGGCACCAGGATGAGGAGGAAAACAGGCAGATTTCGGGAAAGAGGCGGCAGCGATTTTTTACAATGGAGGCTCCGAGCTTTTCCCACCTCCAAGGTTTTCCTAAATCACAAGGAGAAGTAGTCTGGTGCTTCGTGGCTGTTGGGATCATCAGTCCAGATGAGGTCTGCTCTCCCAGAATCCGCCAGCAGCTGGGAAATCTCCGCCTCAGCTGCCGACAAAACGTTCTCATCCAGAGACTCATG
>NC_079335.1:1026712-1048127 GCF_029582105.1 Oenanthe melanoleuca | reverse complement strand
TTTTTGGGAATTTTTTGGGATTTTTTTGGGATTTTTTAGGGTGATTTTTCGGTCGTTTTTCTTGATTTCACGCCGAAAAACCGTTGAGTTTCTTCTTGGACTGGCACCACAAGATGGGATTTTGGGAAGGATTTTTGGGATTTATTGGGATTTTTGGAGGTTTTATTGGGATTTTGGAAGATTTTTTTTTTGATTTTTGTAGATTCATTGGATTTTTGGGGATTTTTTTGCGATTTTTTGGGTATTTTTGGGTATTTTTTTGGGATATTTAGGGGTTTTTTGGGTATTTTTGGGGGGATTTTTTTGAGATTTTATTTTATTTTTGGGGATTTTTTGGATTTATTGAGATTTCTTTTGGATTTTATTTGAATTTTTGGGGATTATTTTGGGATATTTTGGGATTTTTGGGGCGATTTTAAAGTGATTTTTGTGGATTTTTTGGGATATTTAAGGGTTTTTGGGGATTTTTTTTATTTTCTTGGGGGGGAATTTTTGGAGATTTTTTTTATTTTTTTCTGACTTTTGGGGGATTTTTTTGGGATTTGTTGGGATTTCTTTTGGATCTTATTGGGATTTTATTGGCATTTTTTGGGGATGTTCTGGGATTTTTTTCTGGGATTTTTTTGGATTTTTTGGGAGATTTTTGGGGGATTATTGTGGATTTTTTGGAGATATTCAGGGGGGTGTTGGTGATTTTTTGGAGATTTTAAAAAATTTTCTTGGGCTTTTTGGGGGGATTTTTTTGGAATTTATTTGGATTTCTTTTGGATTTTATTGGGAATTTTTGGGGAATTTTTAGGGATTTTTTTTAATTTTTTGGGGGTTTTTTGGGTTGTTTTTGGCAGTTTCACTCCTTAAATTGTTGAGGTTTTTGAAATGGCACCACAAGATGAGATTTGGGGAATTGATTGGGATTTTTTTTGGATTTATTGGGATTTTAGGATGGTTTTCTGGGATTTTGGGAACATTTCTTGAGGTTTTTTAGGGTTTTGGGAAGATTTTTTGGAATTTTTTTGGTGGTTTTGCAGTTTTGGGTTTGTTTTGTGCCTAAAATATTCCTGGGATTTCTTTGGAGCTGCACCAGAATTTGATATTTTGGGAATTGATTTATTGAGATTTTTTAGGACTTTGAGAAGGTTTGGGGGGAGCTTTTGGAGATTTTTAAAAATTTTTCTTATTTTTTAATTTTTTGGTGGTTTTATTGGGATTTTTTGGGGAATTGATTTGGGGGTTTTTTTTGAGATTTATGGGAATTTTTTTAAAATTTTTTTGGATTCTTGGGGGATATTTTTAGGGAGCTTTTTTGGGATCTTTTGGTTTTTTTTTTTCATTTTTGGGAAGGTTTTTTGGGTTGTTTTTGGCAGTGTAGTGCCTAAATTTGTTGAGTTTCTTCTTGGAGTGGCAGCAGAAGATGGGATTTTGAGAAGCTTTCTTTGGGATTTTTTTTTTTTTAATTTTTTGGGGTTTTCTTTTGGAGATTTTTGGGATTTGTTTTTAATTTTGGGGAATTTTTTGGGGATATTTTTGGACTTCTTTGAGATTTTTGGGGGAGATTTTTTTGGGGGTTTGGGAAGGTCTTTTCCAGGCTGAAACATCCCAAAATTCCCACTTTTCCCCCCAAAAGCCCCCAAATCCCCATTTTTCACCCTAAAAATCCCCATTTTCCCTTTAAAATCCCCATTTTTTCCTCCAAATTTCCCAATTTTTCCCCAAATCCCAATTTTTCACCCCAAAAATCCCCATTTTCCCCTTTAAAATCCCCATTTTTTCCCCCAAATTTCCCAATTTTTCCCCAAATCCCCATTTTTCACCCCAACACCTCCAAAATCCCCATTTTCTCCCCAAAATCCCTATTTCTCTTCCAAAATGTCCAAAATTTCCTCTTTTTTTTCCCCCAAATCCCCATTTTTCCCTCTAAACCCCAAAATACCCATTTTCCCCCAAAAAATCTCCATTTTTCCTTCTAAAATCCCCAAAATTTCGTTCTTTTTTTCCCAAAACCCCCCATTTTTCTCTCCAAAATCTCCATTTTCCCCCCAAATCCCCACTTTCCCCCTCATAATTCCCATTTTTCCCCAAAACTCCAATTCTTTATCCTAAAATCCCAATTTTTCCTTCTAAAATCCCCAAAAATTCCCCTTTTTTTTCCCCAAAAATCCCCATTTTCCCCTCTGAAACGCTCCAAAATTCCTCATTCCCCCTCCAAATTCCCCCTGAAAATCCTCATTTTTCCTTCTAAAATCCTCTAAATTCCCCCTTTTTTCCCCAAAATCCCCATTTTTTTCCCCAAATTCCCATTTTTTCCTCCAAAATCCCCAGATCATCCCATTTTTCCTCCAAAATCTCCATTTTCTCCCTGAATATGCCCCAAATTTACCCATTTTTTCCCCCCTTGTCTCGCTAAGACCCCCCAAAATTTTGCCATTTTTTCCCCCAAAAATCCCCTATATTTTCCCCCCTAAATCCCCATTTTCCCCCCTGCAAATTCCCATTTTTTCCTCCAAAACCCCCATTTTCTCCCCCAATATGCCCCAAATTTCCCCATTTTTTTCCTCCTTAATCCTTCTTGTCTCAGTAAGACCCCCCCCAAAATTTTACCATTTTTCCCCCGAAAATCCCCATTTTCCCCGCTGAAAATTCCCATTTTTTACTCCAAAATCCCCATTTTCTTCCCCAATATGCCCCAAATTTCCCATTTTTTCCCCCTTGTCTCGGTAAGACCCCCCCCCCAAAATTTTGCCATTTTCCCCCCTTAATCCCCTTTTTTCCTCCCTAAATCCCCATTTTCCCCCTAAAAATCCCCTTTTTTTGCCCCAAAATCTCCATTTTCTCCCCAAATATGCCTCAAATTTCCCCATTTTTTCCCCCCTTGTCTCGCTAAGACCCCCAAAAATTTTGCCATTTCCCCCCAAAAATCCCCATTTCCCCCCCGAAAATCCCCATTCTCCCCCCTAAATCCACTTTTTTCCCCCCTAAATCCCCATTTCTCCCCCGAAAATCCCAATTTTCCCCCCGAAAATCCCCATTTTTTCCCCGAAACCCCCATTTTTTTCCCAAATTTCCCCCAAATCTCTGATTTCCCCCCAAAAATCCCCATTTCCCCCCCCAAATCCCCATTTTTCCCCCGAAAATCCCCATTTCCCCCCCGAAAATCCCCATTTTCCCCCCTAAATCCCCATTTTTCCCCCAAAAATCCCCATTTTCCCCCCTGAAAATTCCCATTTTTTCCTCCAAAATCTCCATTTTCTCCCTGAATATGCCCCAAATTTCCCCATTTTTTCCCCCCTTGTCTCGCTACGATCCCCCAAAATTTTGCCATTTTCCCCCCAAAAATCCCCATTTTCCCCCCCTAAATCCCCATTTTTCCCCCCAAATCCCCCTTTTTTTTCCCAAATTTCCCCCAAATCTCTGATTTCCCCCCTAAATCCCCATTTTTTCCCCCGAAAATCCCCATTTCCCCCCCCTAAATCCCCATTTTCCCCCCTAAATCCACATTTCCCCCCGAAAATCCCCATTTTTCCCCCCAAACCCCCATTTTTTTTCCAAAATTTCCCCAAATCTCTGATTTCCCCCCCAAAAATCCCCATTTCCCCCCCAAAATCCCCATTTTTCCCCCAAAAATCCCCATTTTTTCCCCCCAAACCCCCATTTTTTTCCCAGATTTCCCCCAAATCTCTGATTTCCCCCCCAAAAATCCCCATTTCTCCCCCTAAATCCCAATTTCCCCCTCGAAAATCCCCATTTTCCCCCCTAAATCCACATTTTTCCCCCCTAAATCCACATTTCCCCCTGAAAATCCCCATTTTTCCCTCCAAACCCCCATTTTTTTCCCAAATTTGCCCCAAATCTCTGATTTCCCCCCCAAAAATCCCCATTTTCCCCCCTAAATCCACATTTTTCCCCCCTAAATCCCCATTTTCCCCCTAAATCCCCATTTCCCCCCCCAAATCCTCATTCTCCCCCGAAAATCCCCATTTTTTTCCCCCAAACCACCCATTTTTTCCCCAAATTTCCCCCAAATCTCTGATTTCCCCCCTAAATCCCCATTTCCCCCCAAATCCCCATTTTTCCCCCAAACCCCCATTTTCCCCCCTGAAAATTCCCATTTTTCCTCCAAAATCCCCATTTTCTCCCTGAATATGCCCCAAATTTCCCCATTTTTTCCCCCCTTGTTTCGCTAAGACCCCCAAAATTTTGCCATTTTCCCCCCAAAAATCCCCATTTTTCCCCCCAACCCCCCATTTTTTCCCCAAATTTCCCCCAAATCTCTGATTTCCCCCTGAAAATCCCCATTTTCCCCCTAAATCCCCATTTCCCCCCCAAATCCTCATTCTCCCCCGAAAATCCCCATTTTTCCCCCAAATCCCCATTTTCCCCCAAATCCCCATTTTCCCCCAAACCCCCATTTTTTCCCCAAATTTCCCCCAAATCTCTGATTTCCCCCCCTAAATCCCCATTTTTCCCCCGAAAATCCCCATTTTTCCCCCCAAACCCCCATTTTTTCCCCAAATTTCCCCCAAATCTCTGATTTCCCCCATGAAAATCCCCATTTTTCCCCCCTAACCCCCATTTTCTCCCAAATTTCCCCCAAATCTCTGTTTCCCCCCAGGGTGACGCAGTGCCGGTACAAGCGCATCGGCTGCCCCTGGCAGGGCCCGTTCCACGAGCTCTCGGTGCACGAGGCCGAGTGTTCCCACCCCACCAAAACCGGGAACGAGCTGATGGAGATCCTGGACGAGATGGACCAGAGCCGCCACAAGGAGATGCAGCTCTACAACAGCATCTTCAGCCTGCTCAGCTTCGAGAAGATCGGATACACGGGTACGGGAGGGTCCCAAAATTCCCAAAAATCCCAGAAATCCCAAAAAATCACATGGAGTTTGTGATTTTCCTGAGGTTTTATAGAGGTTTTTTTCAGCCTGCTCAGCTTTGAGAAGAGTGGATACACCAGTATGGAAAATGCCAAAATTCCCAAAAAATCCCAAAATTCCCAAAAACCCCAAATCCACAAATCCCAAAAATCCCCAAAATCCCAAAAAATCCCATGGAATTTGTGATTTTCACGAGGTTTTCTGGGGGTTTTTTCAGCCTGCTCAGCTTTGAGAGGATTGGATACACCGGTATGGAAAATGCCAAAATTCCCAAACATCCACAAAATCCCAAAAATTTCAAATCCAAAAATCCCCAAAATCCCAAAAAATCCCATGGAGTTTGTGATTTTCACAAGGTTTTCTGGGGGTTTTTTCAGCCTGCTCAGCTTTGAGAATATTGGATACACTGGTATGGGTAATTCCCAAAATTCCTAAAAATCCCAAATCCACAAATCCCAAAAATCACAAAAATTCCAATTGAATTGGTGGTTTTCCCAACGTTTTCTGGGGTTTTTTTCAGCCTGCTCAGCTTTGAGAAGATTGGATACACCGGTATGGAAAATGCCAAAATTCCCAAAAAATCCCAAAAAATCCCAAAATTCCCAAAAATCCCAAATCCACAAATCCCAAAAATCCCCAAAATCCCAAAAAATCCCATGGAATTTGTGGTTTTCACAAGGTTTTATAGGGGTTTTTTTCAGCCTGCTCAGCTTTGAGAAGATTGGATACACCGGTATGGGAAATTTCCAAAATTCCTAAAAAATCCCAAATTCCCAAAAATGCAAAATATCCCAAAAATCCCAAATCCACAAATCCCAAAAATCCCCAAAATCCCAAAAAATCCCATGGATTTTGTGATTTTCTCAAGGTTTTCTGGGGTTTTTTTCAGCCTGCTCAGCTTCGAGAATATTGGATACACGAGTATGGGTAATTACCAAAATTCCTAAAAATCCCAAATCCACAAATCCCAAAAATCACAAAAATTCCAATTGAATTGGTGGTTTTCCCAACGTTTTCTGGGTTTTTTTTCAGCCTGCTCAGCTTTGAGAAGATTGGATACACCGGTATGGAAAATGCCAAAATTCCCAAAAAATCCCAAAATTCCCAAAAATCCCAAATCCACAAATCCCAAAAATCCCCAAAATCCCAAAAAATCCCATGGAATTTGTGGTTTTCACAAGGTTTTATAGAGGTTTTTTCAGCCCACTCACCTTTAAGAAGATCAGACATAACAGTATGGAAAATGCCAAAATTCCCAAAAAATCCCCAAATTCCCAAACCCAAAATCCCCAAAAATCCCCAAAAATCCCAAAAAATCCCATGGAATTTGTGGTTTTCACAAGTTTTTCTGGGGGTTTTTTCAGCCTGCTCAGCTTTGAGAGGATCAGATATAACAGTATGGAAAATGCCGAAATTCCCAAAAAATCCCAAAATTCCCAAAAATCCCAAATCCACAAATCCCAAAAATCCCCAAAATCCCAAAAAATCCCATGGAATTTGTGATTTTCACGAGGTTTTATAGGGGTTTTTTCAGCCTGCTCAGCTTTGATAAAATTGGATACACCGGTATGGAAAATGCCAAAATTCCCAAAAAATCCCAAATCCACAAATCCCAAAAATCCCCAAAATCACAAAAAATCCCATGGAATTTGTGATTTTCCCGAGGTTTTATAGGGGTTTTTTCAGCCTGCTCAGCTTCGAGAAGATTGGATAGACCAGTATGGGAAGTTCCCAAAATTCCTAAAAATCCCAAATCCACAAATCCCAAAAATCACAAAAATTCCAATTGAATTGGTGGTTTTCCCAACGTTTTCTGGGTTTTTTTTCAGCCTGCTCAGCTTTGAGAAGAGTGGATACACCGGTATGGGAAATGCCAAAATTCCCAAAAAATCCCAAAAATCCCAAAAATCCCAAATCCACAAATCCCAAAAATCCCCAAAATCCAAAAAAATCCCATGGAATTTGTGGTTTTCACAAGGTTTTCTGGGGTTTTTTTCAGCCTGCTCAGCTTCGAGAATATTGGATAGACCAGTACGGGAAATTCCCAAAATTCCCAAAAATCCCAAATCCACAAATCCCAAAAATTACAAAAATTCCAATTGAATTGGTGGTTTTCCCAACGTTTTCTGGGGTTTTTTTCAGCCTGCTCAGCTTTGAGAAGATCGGATACACCGGTATGGAAAATGCCAAAATTCCCAAAAAATCCCAAAATGCCCAAAAATCCCAAATCCACAAATCCCAAAAATCCCCAAAATCACAAAAATTCCAATTGAATTTGTGGTTTTCCCAAGGTTTTATAGGGTTTTTTCAGCCCACTTACCTTTAAGAAGATCAGACATAACAGTATGGAAATGCCAAAATTCCCAAAAAATCCCAAAATTCCCAAAAATCCCAAATCCACAAATCCCAAAAATCCCCAAAATCCCAAAAAATCCCATGGAATTTGTGGTTTTCACAAGTTTTTCTGGGGGTTTTTTCAGCCTGCTCAGCTTTGAGAAGATGGGATACACCGGTACGGGAAATTCCAAAATCCCAAAAATCCCAAATCCCTAAATCCCCAAAATCCCAAAAATCCCCAAATCTAAAAAATCCCCAAAAAAATCCCACGAAATTTGCGGTTTTCTGTAAGTTTTCTGTGTTTTTCCAAAGGTTTTGTGGCGTTTTCCAAAGATTTTGTGAGATTTTCTGAAGGTTTTCCAAAGGTTTTTTTGGTTTTTTTCTGAACACTTTTGGGTTTTCCAAAGGTTTTTTGGTGTTTTCCAAGGGTTTTCCGAGGTTTTCCAAAGGTTTTCCGGAGGTTTTTCGAGTTTTTTTCTGAATAGTTTTTGGGGTTTTTCCAAGGAATTCCAAAGGGTTTTTTTCAGCCTGCTCAGCTTCAAGAAGATTGGATACACGCAGAATTCCCAAAATCCCAAAAAATCCCAAAAAAATCCCATGGAATTCACGATTTTCCGAAGGTTTTCTGGGGAATTTTTGGGGTTTTGCCAAAGTTTTCTGGAGTTTTGTCAAGGTTTTCCCGGGTTTTCCAAAGGTTTTTTTGGATTTTCTAAAGGTTTTGTGGTGTTTTCCCAAAGATTTTTAGGATTTTCCAGAGGTTTTCTGGCGCATTTTTTGGGTTTTCTGAAGTTTTTATGGAGTTTTTTGGAAGTTTTTTTGGTTTTTTCAGAGTTTTTCTGGGGTTTTCCAGGAGTTTTTTGCGGTTTTTCAGATGTTTTCTGGGATTTTCCAAAGGTTTCCAAAGGTTTTCTTGGGTTTTCCAAAGGTTTTCTGAGGTTTTCCAAAGAATTCTTGGGGTTTTCCACATGTGTTTTTGGGTTTTCCAAGGATTTTTCCGGGTTTTTTTCAGGGTTTTCCAAAGGTTTTCCCAAATTTTCCAAAGGTTTCCCAGGGTTTTCTGAAAGCTTTTTTGGGTTTTCTGAAGGTTTCTTGAGGTTTTCCGGCTTTTTTTTTTTTTGGGTTTTCCAAGAATTTTTGAAGGTTTGTTGGAGTTTTCCAAAAGTTTTCCAAAGGTTTCCTGGGGTTTTTCAGGATTTTCTGCTTTTTTTTTGGGATTTTCTGAAGCTTTCCCAGGATTTTCCGAAGGCTTTTCCAGGATTTTTCCCGAGGTTTTCCAGGCAGGGAGCTGAAATTTGGAATTTCTCACTGAATTCTGGAAGGAATTTCTGGGATGGAGTTTGGATCTGAGCAGAGAATTTGGGATGGGAAAGGTTGGCCAGAATTTGGGAATTCCGAAGGAAAATGGGGAAGCCAGATGGGATCCTGTGGGAATTCCGGGAATTTTGTAGGATCCTGATGAATCCTGTTAGGATCTCATGATAATTCCGTGAATTTTGTAGGATAACAGAATTCTTTTAGGACCTGATCATGATTCCAGGAATTTTGTAGGATAGTGATGAATCCTATTAGGATTCAGTGAGAATTTTGG
The DNA here is from genome assembly GCF_029582105.1 of Oenanthe melanoleuca. Taxonomy (NCBI): domain Eukaryota; kingdom Metazoa; phylum Chordata; class Aves; order Passeriformes; family Muscicapidae; genus Oenanthe; species Oenanthe melanoleuca. Next base: position 1,039,331 of record NC_079335.1, on the reverse strand, counting down.
GAATTCTGTAGGATCGTGGAGAATCCTGACAGGATCCATTGATAATTCCCAGAATTCCATAGGATCCTGTTAACTTCAATTAGAACCAACATTGAGAATTCCTGACCACATCATCCCAGATTTTCCTGACCTTTTCCCAAATTTTTTTTCTGACCTCATCCCAGAGGTTCAGTTCTGCCTGTACCACACTGACAACTTCATTGAAGGGACTGGGATGGACTGGGATGGGATTGGGATGGAAAGGGATGGGATTGGGATGGAAAGGGATGGGATTGGGATAGGACTGGGATGGGATTGGGATGGAAAGGGATGGGATTGGGATAGGACTGGGATGGGATTGGGATGCAATAATGGGATAGGACTGGGATGGGATTGGGATGGGATTGGGATAGGACTGGGATGGGATTGGGATGGACTGGGATGGGATTGGGATCCTGGCTTTGAAGCATCCTGGTGAATCCAGTTCAGGATCTGGTGAAAATTCTGGGAATTCTGTAGGATCCTGATTGGATCCAGTGAAAATTCTGGGAATTCTGTAGGATCCTGGTGACTTCAGTTAGAACCAACATTGAGAGTTCCCGACGACATCATCCCAAATTTTCTTTTTTCCCAAATTTTCCTGACCTTTTCCCAAACTTTTCTGACCTTTTCCCAAATTGTTTTTTACCCCCCTCCAGAGGTTCAGTTCCGCCCGTACCGCACCGGCAACTTCATTGGGATGGACTGGGATGGGATTGGGATGGGATTGGGATAGGACTGGGATGGGATTGGAATAGGACTGGGATGGGATTGGGATAGGACTGGGATGGGATTGGAATAGGACTGGGATGGGATTGGGATAGGACTGGGATGGGATTGGGATCCTGGCTTTGAAGCATCCTGGTGAATCCAGTTCAGGATCTGGTGAAAATTCTGGGAATTCTGTAGGATCCTGTTGAATCCTGATTGGATCCAGTGAAAATTCTGGGAATTCTGTAGGATCCTGGTGACTTCAGTTAGAACCAACATTGAGAGTTCCCGATGACATGGTCCTAAATATTTCTGGTCTTTTCCCATATTTTTCTGGTCTTTTCCCAAATATTCCTGACTTTTCCCAATTTTTTTTTCCCATCCTCCAGAGGTTCAGTTCCGCCCGTACTGCACCAACAACTTCATTGGGATGGAAAGGGATGGGATTGGGATGGACTGGGATGGGAATGGGATGGGACTGCGATGGGATTGGGATCCTGGCTTTGAAGCATCCTGGTGAATCCAGTTCAGGATCTGGTGAAAATTCTGGGAATTCTGTAGGATCCTGATTGGATCCAGTGAAAATTCTGGGAATTCTGTAGGATCCTGGTGACTTCAGTTAGAACCAACATTGAGAGTTCCCGACGACGTCATCCCAAATTTTCTTTTTTCCCAAATTTTCCTGACCTTTTCCCAAACTTTTCTGACTTTTTCCCAAATTGTTTTTTCCCCTCTCCAGAGGTTCAGTTCCGCCCGTACCGCACCGAAAACTTCATTGGGATAGGACTGGGATGGGATTGGGATGGGATTGGAATAGGACTGGGATGGGATTGGGATGGGATTGGGATAGGACTGGGATGGGATTGGGATCCTGGCTTTGAAGCATCCTAGTGAATCCAGTTGAGGATCTGGTGAAAATTCTGGGAATTCTGTAGGATCCTGATTGGATCCAGTGAAAATTCTGGGAATTTCGTAGGATCCTGGTGACTTCAATTAGAACCAACATTGAGAGTTCCCGACGACATCATCCCAAATTTTCCTGACCTTTTCCCAAACTTCCCTGACCTTTCCCCAAATATTTTTTTTTCCCACCCTCCAGAGGTTCAGTTCCGCCCGTACCGCACCAACAACTTCATTGGGATGGACTGGGATGGGAGTTTGGGATGGACTGGGATGGGATTGGGATGGGATTGGAATAGGACTGGGATGGGATTGGGATGGGATTGGGATAGGACTGGGATGGGATTGGGATCCTGGCTTTGAAGCATCCTGGTGAATCCAGTTGAGGATCTGGTGAAATTTCTGGGAATTCTGTAGGATCCTGGTGACTTCAGTTAGAACCAACATTGAGAGTTCCCGACGACGTCATCCCAAATTTTCTTTTTTCCCAAATTTTCCTGACCTTTTCCCAAACTTCCCTGACCTTTTCCCAAATATTTTTTTTTCCCCTCTCCAGAGGTTCAGTTCCGCCCGTACCGCACCGACGACTTCATCACGCGCCTGTACTACGAGACGCCGCGCCTCACCGTGCTCAACCAGACCTGGGTGCTCAAGGCGCGCGTCAACGACTCGGAGCGCAACCCCAACCTGTCGTGCAAGCGCACGCTGAGCTTCCAGCTGATCCTCAAGAGCAAGGTCCAGTCCCCCATGGAATGCTCCTTCCTGCTGCTCGAGGGGCCCTACGACGACGTCAAGATCAACCCCGTCATCTACCACTTCGTCTTCAGCAACGAGAGCAACGAGACCGACTACATGGCGCTGCCCATCGTCGACTCAGTGGAGTGCAACAAACTGCTGGCGGCCAAGAACATCAACCTGCGGCTTTTTATATTCCAGATCCAAAAATAATAAAAGAACGACTTTTTTTGGGGGGTTTTATTTCTTTTTTTTTTTTTTTTTTTGGTGGGGGGGTGAGGTTTGGCGGTGGCGGTGTGGTTGGGTTGGGTGGAAGTGGTGGGTGGTTGTCGAGAGTGGTTTGGAAGAGAGAAAAATGGTTGAAATCATCAAGAGTTGGTTAAGATCTGACAGAAAGGGCTTGAAACCATCAAAGTTGGCTTGAATCCATCAAAAATTGGCTCAAATCCATCAAACATCGGCTCAAACTATCCAAAATTGGTTTGAACCCATCTAAAGTTGGGTGAACCAGTCAAAAGTGGGTTTAAACCATCAAAAATTGGTTTGAACCTATCCAAAGTTGGTTTGAAACCAACAAAAATTGGTTTGAACCTATCCAAAGTTGGTTTGAAACCATCAAAAATTGGTTTGAACCAATCCAAAGTTGGTTTGAAACCATCAAAAATCGGTCCAAATGCGCCAGAAGTTGGTTTGAAACCATCCAAAGTTGGTTTGAACCCCTCAAAAATTGCTCCAAACCCACCAGAAGTTGGTTTGAACCCATCAAAATTTGGCTTGAAACCATCCAAAATTGCTTTGAACCCATCAAAAGTTGGTCCAGTCCCATCGAAATCGGTTTGAAACAATCGAAAATTGGTTCAAATCTATCTAAAGTTGACTTGAACCCATCAAAAATTGGCTTCAAACCATCAAAAATTGTCTTGAAACCACAAAACGTTGGTTTGGAACCATCCAAGCTTGGTTTGTGCCGATTCAAATTCGGTTTGAAACCATCAAAAATTGGTCCAAACACACCAGAAGTTGGTTTGAAACCATCAAAAGTTGGCTTGAAACCATAAAACATTGGTCCAAAAACACCAGAACTTGGTTTGAAACCATCAAAGGTTGTCCTGAAAGTGACAAAAATTTGTCCAAATGCACCAAAAGTTGGCTGAACCCATCCAAAACTGACTTGAACCCATCCAAAGTTGGTTTGAACCCATCAAAAATTGGTCCAATCCCACCAAAGTGGGTTTGAAATGATCCAACATTGTTTGAAACCATCCAAAGGTGACTTGAACTCATCAAAAATTGGTTTGAAACGAAACAAAAATGGGTGAAACCATCGAAAAATTGGTGGAACCTTCAGAAATTCTTTGAAACCATCAAAACTTGGTTTGAAATCACCAAAAATTGCCTGAAAATGACAAAATTTGGTTGAAAAGTCTGGAAACCAACAAAAATTAGGCAAAACCGAACTGGAAGGTCTTGAAACCACCAAAATTCGTGTAAACCCACCAAAAATGGTTTGAAACCACCAAAATTTGGTTGAAACCAACAAAAATTCTTCTAAACCCAATGGAAAGGTCTTGAAACCATCAAAAATTGGCCAAAACCCAACAAAACTTGGTTTGAAACCACCAAAAATGGGAGAAACCATCGAAAAATTGGTGGGACCTTCAGAAATTCTTTGAAACAGTCAAAAATGGGTTGGAAATCACCCAAAATTGCCTGAAAAATGCCAAAATTTGTTGGAAATAAAAAAAAAAAACGTCTGGCAACCAACAAAAATTGGTTTAAACGAACAAAAATTGGTCAAAAGCGAACAGAAGTTCTTGGAACCATCAAAAATTGGTCAAAAACCACCAAAAATGGGCGAAACCATAAAAAAAATTGATGAAACCTTCAGGAATACTTTGAAAGCATCAAAAATGGGTTGAAATTGGTAAAAATGGCCTGAAAATGCCATGAATTGGTGGAAAAGCCTTAAAACTAAAAAAAATCGGTCAAAACCCAACAGGAAGGACTTGAAACCACCAAAATTGGTGACAAACCAACAAAAATGGTTTGAAACCACCAAAATTTGGTTGAAACCCCAAAAATTTCTTCCAAACCCAATGGAAAGGTCTTGAAACCATCAAAAATGGGCCAAAACCTCCAAAAATTGGCTTCAAACCATCAAGAATTGGTGAAACTATGAAAAATTTGCTCGTAATCACCAGAAATGGTTTAAAAATGTCAAAAATTGGTGCAAAAAAAAGTCTTGAAACCACCAAAAATGGGTGAAACCATCGAAAAATTAGTGGGACCTTCAGAAATTATTTGAAACCACCAAAAATTGGAAAAAACCCAACAGAAAAGTCTTGAAATGATCAAAAGTTGGCTTGAAACCACCAAAATTTGGTTTGAAACTTCCAAAATTCTTCCAAACCCAATGGAAAGGTCTTGAAACCATCAAAAATTGGTCAAAAACCATCAAAAATTGGTTTGAAACCACCAAAAATGGGTGAAACCATCGAAAAATTCAGAAATTCTTTGAAACCACCAAAAATTGGTCGAAACCCAACTGGAAGGTCTTGAAACCATCAAAAAATTGTTTTGAAAGTATCAAAAATTAGTGAAACTTTCAAAAAATGGTTTTGAACCCCCAAAAGTTGGTCAAAAACCAACAGAAAATCTTGAAACCATCAAAAACTGGTTTAAAAACTGTCCAAAATCGGTTTGAAACCACCAAAATTTGGTTTGAAACTTCCAAAATTCTTCCAAACTCTATGGAAGGGTCTTGAAACCATCAAAAATTGGTCAAAAACCATCAAAAATTGGTTTGAAACCACCAAAAATGGGTGAAACCATCGAAAAATTCAGAAATTCTTTGAAACCACCAAAAATTGGTCGAAACCAAACTGGAAGGTCTTGAAACCATCAAAAAATTGTTTTGAAAGTATCAAAAATTGGTGAAACTTTCAAAAAATGGTTTTGAACCCCCAAAAGTTGGTCAAAAACCAACAGAAAATCTTGAAACCATCAAAAATTGGTTTAAAAACCGTCCAAAATCAGTTTGAAACCACCAAAATTTGGTTTGAAACTTCCAAAATTCTTCCAAACTCAATGGAAAGGTCTTGAAACCATCAAAAATTGGTCAAAAACCATCAAAAATTGGTTTGAAACCACCAAAAATGGGTGAAACCATCGAAAAATTCAGAAATTCTTTGAAACGACCAAAAATTGGTCGAAACCCAACTGGAAGGTCTTGAAACCATCAAAAAATTGTTTTGAAGGTATCAAAAATTGGTGAAACTTTCAAAAAATGGTTTTGAACCCCCAAAAGTTGGTCAAAAACCAACAGAAAATCTTGAAACCATCAAAAACTGGTTTAAAAACTGTCCAAAATCAGTTTGAAACCACCAAAATTTGGTTTGAAACTTCCAAAATTCTTCCAAACCCAATGGAAAGGTCTTGAAACCATCAAAAATTGGTCAAAAACCATCAAAAATTGGTTTGAAACCACCAAAAATGGGTGAAACCATCGAAAAATTGGTGGGACCTTCAGAAATTCTTTGAAACCACCAAAAATTGGTCGAAACCCAACTGGAAGGTCTTGAAACCATCAAAAAATTGTTTTGAAAGTATCAAAAATTGGTGAAACTTTCAAAAAATGGTTTTGAACCCCCAAAACTGGTAAAAACCAACAGAAAATCTTGAAACCATCAAAAATTGGTTTAAAAACCGTCCAAAATCGGTTTGAAACCACCAAAATTTGGTTTGAAACTTCCAAAATTCTTCCAAATCCAATGGAAAGGTCTTGAAACCATCAAAAATTGGTCAAAAACCATCAAAAATTGGTTTGAAACCACCAAAAATGGGTGAAACCATCGAAAAATTCAGAAATTCTTTGAAACCACCAAAAATTGGTCGAAACCAAACTGGAAGGTCTTGAAACCATCAAAAAATTGTTTTGAAAGTATCAAAAATTGGTGAAACTTTCAAAAAATGGTTTTGAACCCCCAAAAGTTGGTCAAAAACCAACAGAAAATCTTGAAACCATCAAAAATTGGTTTAAAAACCATCCAAAATCAGTTTGAAACCACCAAAATTTGGTTTGAAACTTCCAAAATTCTTCCAAACCCAATGGAAAGGTCTTGAAACCATCAAAAATTGGTCAAAAACCATCAAAAATTGGTTTGAAACCACCAAAAATGGGTGAAACCATCGAAAAATTGGTGGGACCTTCAGAAATTCTTTGAAACCACCAAAAATTGGTCGAAACCCAACTGGAAGGTCTTGAAACCATCAAAAAATTGTTTTGAAAGTATCAAAAATTGGTGAAACTTTCAAAAAATGGTTTTGAACCCCCAAAACTGGTAAAAACCAACAGAAAATCTTGAAACCATCAAAAATTGGTTTAAAAACCGTCCAAAATCGGTTTGAAACCACCAAAATTTGGTTTGAAACTTCCAAAATTCTTCCAAATCCAATGGAAAGGTCTTGAAACCATCAAAAATTGGTCAAAAACCATCAAAAATTGGTTTGAAACCACCAAAAATGGGTGAAACCATCGAAAAATTCAGAAATTCTTTGAAACCACCAAAAATTGGTCGAAACCAAACTGGAAGGTCTTGAAACCATCAAAAAATTGTTTTGAAAGTATCAAAAATTGGTGAAACTTTCAAAAAATGGTTTTGAACCCCCAAAAGTTGGTCAAAAACCAACAGAAAATCTTGAAACCATCAAAAATTGGTTTAAAAACCATCCAAAATCGGTTTGAAACCACCAAAATTTGGTTTGAAACTTCCAAAATTCTTCCAAACTCTATGGAAGGGTCTTGAAACCATCAAAAATTGGTCAAAAACCATCAAAAATTGGTTTAAAACTCTCCAAAATTGGTGGGAAACGACCAAAAAAGGACGAAAAAACGTCAAAAAACGTTTCGGAATCACCGAAATTTCCCAAACCACCCAAAATTGCTCCAAACCCACCCAAAATGTCCCGACCCCACCCAAAACTCGCCTGGACCCCGCCCCAACCCAACCCCAAACCCCCAAAAACCGACGGAAAAGCGACGGCGAAACCTCGGAAACGCCCGAAAAACGACGGAAAAAAAATCCCGGAATCGACGGAATTCGGCAAATCCGGCGGCGTCCGGGAGGATTTTGGGGGATTTTGGGATGGATTTTGGGGGGAGGGGAAGTTGGTGGAGCGGGGGAGGGGCGGCGCGGCCGCCGCTCGTTTTATTAGAGAATAAAAATTTGGGGAGTTTTCCAATTTTTGGGGTTTTTTTGTGGGGGAGATTTCGAATTTGGGAGAGTTTGGGGAAAATTTGGGGGGGGGGGAGTTGACCCAAAATTTTGGGGTGGTTTGGAGCAAAATTTGAGAGGTTTGGGGGGATTTTGGTGAAATTTTGAGGTTCTTGGGGTGGTTTTAACCAAAATTTGCCGATTTTGACCCAAATTTGCTGCGTTTGACAAAATTTGAGGGTTTTAACCAAAATTTGAAGGAGTTGAGAGGTTTTGACCAATATTTGTGATTTTGAGCAAAATTTGAGACTCTTAGGGTGGTTTTGACCAAAAATTTGAGCATTTTGAGATGGGTTTGATAAAAAATTTGAGGAATTTGTCCAAAATTTGAGGATTTTGGGTGGTTTTGATGAAAATTTGATGTTGTTGGGATGGTTTAGACCAAATTTGGAGGATTTTAACCAAAACTTGAGGGTTTTGAGAAAAGTTTAACCAAAATTTGGTGGTTTTCCCCAAAATTTGAGGATTTGGGGATGATTTTGCCCCAAAATTTGAGATTTTGACCCAAATTTGAGGATTTGGGGTTGATTTGATAATTTGGTGTTCTTGGGATGGTTTTGACCAAAATTTGAGGGTTTTAACAAAAAAAAATTGTGGATTTTTGGGGCAGTTTTCACCAAAATTTGGGAAGTTTGGGCAAAATTCCAGATTCTTGGGGTGGTTTTGACCCAAAATTTGAGCATTTTGAGATGGGTTTGACCAAAATTTGAGGGATTTAACCGAAATTTGGGGATTTTGGGTGGTTTTGATGAAAATTTGATGTTGTTGGGATGTTTTTTACCAAAATTTAAGGGATTTGACCAAAACTTGATGGATTTGGGGCGATTTTTGACCAAATATTTGAGGAGACAGAATTTGAGATTCTCGGGGCGATTTTGACCAAAATTGGAGAAATTTTGCCAAAATTTCAGGATTTTGAGATGGGGTTGACCAAAATTTTGGGGATTTAACCAAAATTTGAGGATTTGAGGTGAATTTGATGAAAATTTGATGGTTTTGGGATGATTTTGATCAAAATTTCAGGGTTTTAACCAAAAACGGAGGGAATTGAGGCGTTTTTGAAAATTTTGAGATTTTGATTAAAATTTGAGTTTCCTGGGGTGGTTTTGACCCACAATTGGGGATTTTGGGGTTATTTTAGCCCAAAATTGTTTTTTGTGATACTTTGAACCAAAAATTGATGTTTTGAACCCAAAATTTGGGGCTCTTGATGATTTTCAACAAAATTTGAAACTTGGCAGATTTTTAACCAAAATTTGACTTTTTGAACCCAAAATTGGAATTATTTTTTGTTTCTTCAATTAAATTTATAGGAATTGAGTTTATTTACTAAAATTTGATGGTTTAAACCCAAAAATTGGAATTTTTGTGGAATTTGAGCTGAACTTTCAGCAGCTCGGTTTTAAAACCAAAATTCAGATTTTTTAACCCCAAATTTGAGTTTGTTCACTAAAATCTGATTTTTTTTTAATCCAAAATTTGACAATTTGAACCCCAAATTTGAATTTGTTGTGTTTTTTAAAAAACCAAAATTTGAGGAGTTTGAGGTTTCAATTTTTTTCAAACAAAAATAAGAATTTTTTTTAATTTAAATTTGATTTTGGTGTTTTTAAATAAATTTTGGGTTTGATGATTTTTTGTTTTAAACCACAATTCCATTTATTAATCTCAATAATTGAGGGATTTTTTATTTGTTTGTTTTAACCAAAATTGGAAAATTTTGATGGATTTTTATCCAAAATTGGGGATTTTTCACCCAAAATTTGGATTTTTTTCCTTTGGGTTTTTGCCAAAATTAAAGAAATTTGGGGTTTAATAAAATCTTGATTTTTAAATCCAAATTTGGAGGTTTTGGGGTTTTTAAACTCAAATATTTTGATGGATTTTTAACCAAAATTGGGGATTTTTCACCCAAAATTTGGATTTTTTGCTTTGATTTTTTACCAAAATTGGAGAAAATTGCTTTTTCTTCCAAATCAGATTTTTTTACCTCAAAATTTGATTTTTTTTTGAAACAAGATTTAAACCTTTGGATGGATTTTTAACCAAAATTCGATGGTTTTAACCCAAAATTTTAAATTTCATTTTTTAAACTAAAATCAGGTTTTTGGAAGCCAAAATTTGAGTTTTGGGGTTTTTTGAACCAAATTTTTTTTTTTTTTTTTTAACTGATAGTTTGAGATTTGAGGGGGTTTTTTTTAACCAAAATTGGAAGATTTGGGGTCAAAGGTGGAATTTGGGGGTTTTTAAAGAAAATTTTGGGATACTGGGAGTTACTGGGAACGAACTGGGATTTACTGGGAGTGAACTGGGAATACTGGGGATACTGGGATGGGGTTACTGGGAGCAAACTGGGATTTACTGGGACTAAACTGGGAGCCCCTGGGGGATACTGGGAGTTACTGGGGTTTACTGGGAGTCAGTACTGGGATGTACTGGGAGTTACTGGGAATATTGGTTTGGGGATCCTGGGATGTACTGGGAGTTACTGGGGCCTACTGGGAGTGAGCTGGGATTTACTGGGAACGATCTGGGAGTTACTGGGATTGAACTGGTATGGGGATACTGGGAATACTGGGAACACTGGTGGCGCTGGTGGGGACCAAACTGGGAGCGACTGGGAGCGGGCGGAGCCGAACCTGAGCCGGATTCGACCGAGTGAACCCGAACAGACCCGAGCGGAGCCGAACGAACCCAAACTGACCCGAGCGGAGCCGAACAGACCCGAACAGACCCGAGTGAACCGGAACTGACCCGAGTGAAGCCGAACAGACCCGAACTGACCCCAGTGCACCCGAACAGACCCGAGCGGAGCCGAACAGACCCGAACTGACCCCAGTGCACCCGAACAGACCCGAACTGACCCGAGTGAACCGGAACTGACCCGAGTGAAGCCGAACAGACCCGAACTGACCCCAGTGCACCCGAACAGACCCGAGCGGAGCCGAACAGACCCGAACTGACCCCAGTGCACCCGAACAGACCCGAGCGGAGCCGAACAGACCCGAACTGACCCCAGTGCACCCGAACAGACCCGAACTGACCCCAGTGCACCCGAACAGACCCGAGCGGAGCCGAGTGAAGCCGAACAGACCCGAACTGACCCGAGTGAAGCCGAAGAGACCCGAGCGGAGCCGAACTGACCCGAACTGACCCGAGTGAACCGGAACTGACCCGAATGAAGCCGAAGAGACCCGAGCGGAGCCGAACAAACCCGAACTTACCCCAGTGAACCCGAACTGACCCGAGTGAACCCGAACAGACCCGAGCGGAGCCGAACGAGCCCGAACCGGACCCGAACACTGAGCGGGGGGGTTCCCATCACTGGGGGGCTCTGGGGTGGGAACTGGGGCGTCCCTTTCATCCCCTGAGGGTCTGGGGGGAACCAAATCGCTCGGATCAAAATATGCCCCAAATACATCAGAAAATGCATCCCCAGAATATCCGCGAAACACCCAAAAATGCCCAAAATACACCCCAAGATACACCCCCAAATACCCCAAAATACACCCAAAATACATCCGAAATATCTCAAAATACACCCAGAATGCACCTCAAAATACGACTTAAATACCCACAAAATACCCTCAAAATGCATCAAAAATATCCCCAAAATAAATGCAAAATATCCCCAAAATTCCCTTCAAAATACCCCCAAAATACACCTAAAATACAAATCAATGCCCCCCAAATATCTCAAAATACACCCAAAATATCCCTAAAATACCCCCCAAAATACACCCAAAATATCTTAGTATACCCCAAAAAACATCCCCAAAATATCTCAAAATATCCCCCAAATACATCCCAAAAATAAACTTTAAAATTCCCCAAAATACGACTCAAACACCCCCAAAATACTCACAAAATACATTAAAAATCTCTCCAAAATAAACCCAAAATATCTCAAAATATGCCGAAAAATCGCAAAATATCCCAAATATACACCCAAAATACCTAAAAATACCCCCCAAAACCATCCAAAATACCCCCAAAATATCCCCCAAAAATACCCCCAAAGTGCCCCTCAAATATCCCCAAAATATCCTAAAATACACCCCAAAAAATCTTAAAATATCCCCAAAAACACCCCCAAAAACCAACTAAAACACCCCTAAAAACACCTAAAATGCCCCAAAATATCTCAAAATCTACCCAAAATTCACTCAAAACATACCTAAAATTTCTCAAAATATCCTCCAAATACACCACAAAATAAACCTCAAATACTTCCAAAATACCTCCCAAAAATACACCCAAAATATCTCCAAAATACACCCCAAAATACACCCAAAATATCTTTAAAAATCCCCAAAATACACCCAAAATACCTAAAAAATACCTCCCAAAAAACGTCCAAAATACCTCCAAAGTGCATCTCAAATATCCCCAAAATACACCCAAAAAAATCTTAAAATACCCCCAAAACCACCTAGAACACTCCCAAAAACCGCCTAAAACACCCCCAAAATATCTCAAAATACCCCAAAATTCACTCAAAATACACCCAAAATTTCTAAAAAATCCTCCAAATACACCCCAAAATAAACCTCAAATACTTCCAAAAAAGACCCCAAATTATACCCAAAATATCCCCAGAATGCACCCAAAATATCTAAAAAAATTCCCAAAAATACACTCAAAATACCTAAAAATGACCCCTAAAAAACATCCAAAACACACCCAAAAATAGGCCAAAAATACCCCCGAAGTGCATCTCAAATATCCCCAAAATACCCCAAAATACACCCCAAATTTTTTTTCAAATAGCCCCAAAAACCAACTAAAACACCCCCAAAAAACACCTAAAATACCGCCAAAATCTCCCCAAAATACACCCAAATTACCCCCAAAATTTCTCAAAATATCCTTCAAAACAGCCCAAAATAAACCTCAAATAGCTCCAAAATACCCCCCAAATATCCCAAAATATTCCAAAATACCCCGAAAAAATACACCCAAAATATCGAAAAAAAATCCCA
>NC_079335.1:920250-1026612 GCF_029582105.1 Oenanthe melanoleuca | reverse complement strand
CTGGAAAAAATATTCAGGAAATTCTGGAGACATTCTGGAGGAATTACTGAGAAATTCCTGGAAATTTTGGAGAAATTCCAGAGAGATTCTGGAAAATTCCAGGGAAATTCTGGATAAATTCTGGGAAATTCCTGGAAAATTCTGGATAAATCTGGGAAAAATTCCAGGAAATTCCAGAAAATCCCTGAGAAATTCTGGGAAATTCTGGAGAAATTTTCAGAAATTTTCCAGGAAGTTCCAGGAAATTCTGGGAAAAAAATTCCAGGAAATTCTGGGAAAATTCCAGGAAATTCTGGAGACATTCTGGAGGAATTACTGAGAAATTCCTGAAAATTCTGGAGAAATTCCAGAGAGATTCTGGGAAATTCCTGGAAAATTCTGGATAAATTTCAGAAAAATCAGTATAAATTCCAGGAAATTCAGAAAATTCTGGAGAAATTCTGGGAAATTCTGGAGAAAATTTCAGAAATTTTCCCGGAAATTCTGGGGAAAAAAATCAGGAAATTCTGGGAAATTCCAAGAAATTCTGGAGGAATTACTGAGAAATTCTGGAGAAAATCTGGGAAATTCTGGATAAATCTCAAAAAAATCTGGATAAATTTTAGGAAATTCCAGAAAATTCCTGGGAAATTCTGGAGAAATTCTGATAAATTCCAGGAAAATTCTGGAAAAAATCCAGGAAATTCCAGAAGATTCCGAAGAAATTCTGGGAAATTCTGGAGAAATTGAGGTTGGGGCCGGAATTCCTTTGGGAATTTGGTATCCATGAATTTTTTTTTCCCAAAATTTTATTTTTTTTTTTTTTTTTCCTTCCAAGTTTTTGGGATGGTTCCATTCCTGAATTCCATCCTGGGAACTTTGCTGCCCGTGCTGCCCTTGGTCCGGACGGATTCCATGAAATGTTCCTTCTGCTACGGTAAAAAAATTCCCAAAAAACCAAAAAAAAAAATCCTAAAAAAACCCCAAAATCTGGGAATTTTGAGATGGGAATGGGAATTCTGGGAAGAGGAATTCTGGCAATGAGGGTAGAGAGAATTTTTGGGGGTTTGGGGTTATTTAAAGATTTTTTTATTATTCAGTTTTTTGGGAATATTTGGAATTATTTTCAACTTTTTGGGATTTTAGGATTTTTTTTTGTTGATATTTTTTGGTTTGGAAAGATGAAAAAAGTTTGAAAAAGTTTTGGAGATTTTGAATTTTTATTTTTTTTTTTTAATTGAAAAACTTTAATTTTTTTTCTTTTAAAAAGAATTTTCAGGATTTTTTGGGAATTTTGGGAATTTTTGGGCTTTTTTTTGGGTTTTTAAAATTTCGGGGGAATATTTGGATTTTTTTTTATTTTTTGGGAAAAGATTTGGGAATTTTTGGGGATTTTTGGGGTTTTTTTTTGTTTGTTTTGTTTTTTTTGTTTCAAAAGCATTTGGGAATTTTCAGAGGGAGTTTTGGAATTTTGGGGTTTTTTTTCTTTTTTAAATTTTTCAGAATATTTGGAAATTTAAAAAAAAAATTTGGGGAAGATTTGGGAGATCTCGGAAATTTGGGGGGAAATTTTTAATTTTTTTTAAATTTATTTGAGTGTTTTTTAATTTTTGTTTGAAACTTGGGCGGATTTTGGGGAAATTTTTTGGGATTTTTGTTTGGGGAGTTTTTAAAAATTTTATAGAAATGTTTTGAATTTCCAAAATTCCTGGAATGTTCCCCAGCCCTGCAACATTCCAGGAATATTTGTCAGGGTGGGATCCAGCTCTGGATCCAAATCCTCAAAAATCCTGAAGAAAATATTTAAAAATTAAAAAAAAATAACCCAAAAATTCCCAAAAATTAAAAAAATATTTAGAAAAATTTCCATACATTTGTAACCATTCCCAAAACTTCCAGAAACTCTGAAAATTTTCCCAAAAACCAATTTAAAATCTTTAAAAAATAAATTTTAAAAAATCCATTAAAAAAAAAAATAAAATCCAGAAAATCCCAAAAAATCCCAAAAATTCTCAGAAATTCCCCAAAATTCCTTAAAATTCTGAGAAATCTCCTCCTCTTCCTAAGGATTCCAAAACTTTACAAAATTCACCAAAAAATAAAAAAAACTCCTAAAAAATAAAAAAAAAAATTGCAATAAATGCAAAAAAAAAAAAAATCCACAAAAATTAAAAAACAAAAATTAAAAAATTCCCAAAAAATTTTTAAAATTTCCCCCAAGATTCCCAAAAATTCCCCCAAAATTCCCCCAAAATCGCTCCAAATTCTCTGCAGATTCCCTGGAAGTTTAAAAAATAAAAAAATAAAAAACTCGTCAAAAATTCCCAAAAATGAAAATAAAAATCTGAAAAAATCCCCCAAAAATTTGAGGAAAAAAAAAAACTGAAAAAAATCCCCAAAAATCTGAAAAAATGCAAAAAAAAAGATGAAAATTTTTCCCCCAAATTACAAAAATTCGAAAGAATTAAAAGAAAAATCTTTTCCAAATCCTGAAAAAATCCCAAAAAAAATCCCCAGAAATGAAAAAAAAATAATAAAAAACCAAAAAAATATCTGAAAAAATTCCCAAAATATTCCAAAATTCTCAAAAAATTCAAATAATGTGTTTGAAAAATTCCAAATATTCACCCAAATATCCCCCAGGTATTTCCCCGAAATTCCCAAAATTTCCCCAAAAATTCCTCCAAATTTCCCCCAAATTCCCCAAAATTTTTGAAAAAAAAAAAAAAAAAAAAAAAAAAATCGACCAAAATTCCCAAAAATGAATAGAAAAATTTGAAAAAAACCCCGGAAAAATCAAGGGAAAAAAAAATTTAAAAATCAGAAAAAATTCACAAAAAATCCAAAAAAACTCACAAAAAAATCTGAAAAAAAATCCAAAAAAATCCCCAAAAAATCCCAAAAAATTCCAAAAAAAATCCAAAAAAATTCCCAAAAATTCCCAAAAAATCCCAAATTTTTTGGGATGTTCCCCAGCCCTGCAGCGTTCCAGTGAGAGCATCCAGGAGTATCTGGCAGGGCGGGATCAGTTCCTGTCCAAAAGCCCCAAAAATCTTGAAGAAAAATTTTTAAAAATTCCAAAAAATAGGCAAAAAATATTCCATAAAAATTTTGAAAAATTTAGGAAAAATCCCCAAAATTCCCCAAAATTCCTAAAAAAGAAAAAAACCATCCTAGAAATTCCCAACTCTTGCCAAAGATTCCAAGACCTAAAAGAATTCACCGAAAAATAAAAAAAAAAAATCCGAAAAAATTCTTTAAAAAATCACAAAAAAATCCCAAAAAATTTCCCCAAAAAATCCGAAAAAAATCCCAAAAAATTCCAAAAAAAATCCGAAAAAAATCCAAAAAAATTCCCAAAAATTCCCAAAAAATCCCAAATTTTTTGGGATGTTCCCCAGCCCTGCAGCGTTTCAGTGAGAGCATCCAGGAGTATCTGGCAGGGCGGGATCAGGCCCCCGACCCCACGATCCGCAGAGACGCCTTCGCCCAGGAAATGGGGGCGGCGTTCGAGATCCTGCAGCAGGGCTGGAGCCACAGCCGGGAGCCACAGGTGGGAATTGGGAATTTGGGAATTTGGGAATTTTGGGAATTTGGGATTTGGGAATTTGGGAATTTTGGGGTTTGGGGTTTGGGGCGTTCGAGATCCTGCAGCAGGGCTGGAGCCACAGCCGGGAGCCACAGGTGGGAATTTTGGGATTTTGGGATTTTGGGGATTTGGGGTTTTGGGATTTTGGGGTTTGGGATTTTGGGAGTTTGGGGAATTGGGAATTTTGGGAATTTGGGCATTATTGGGGATTTTGGGATTTTGGGATTTTGGGGATTTGGGATTTTGGGATTTTGGGAATTTGGGATTTTGGGGATTTTGGGATTTTGGGAATTTGGGATTTTGGGATTTTGGGAATTTGGGATTTTGGGAATTTGGGATTTGGGGTTTGGGATTTTGGGGATTTGGGGTTTGGGATTTTGGGGTTTGGGGATTTTGGGATTTTGGGATTTGGGGATTTGGGATTTTGGGATTTTGGGATTTGGGATTTTGGGGATTTTGAGTTTTGGGATTTGTGGGGTTTGGGATTTTGGGGTTTTGGGATTTTGGGGTTTGGGAGTTTTGGGATTTTGGGATTTGGGATTTTGGGAATTTGGGATTTGGGGTTTGGGATTTTGGGATTTTGGGATTTGGGATTTGGGGTTTTGGGAACTGGGGTTTTGGGATGTGAGGATTTTGGGGTTTGGGGGTTTTGGAATTTTGGGATTTGGGGATTTTGGGGTTTGGGGTTTGGGGGTTTGGGGCGTTTGAGATCCTGCAGCAGGGCTGGAGCCACAGCCGGGAGCCACGGTGGGGAATTTTGGGATTTTGGGATTTTGGGATTTGGGAATTTGGGGTTTTGGGGATTTTGGGTTTTGGGGTTTGGGGATTTGGGGTTTGGGGCGTTCGAGATCCTGCAGCTGGGCTGGAGCCACAGCCGGGAGCCACAGGTGGGAATATTTGGGATTTTGGGAATTTTGGGAATTTGGGAGTTTTGGGAATTTGGAGTTTTGGGGATTTTGGGTTTGGGGTTTTGGGGATTTTGGGATTTTGGGGATTTGGGAATTTTGGGATTTGGGATTTGAGGCGTTCGAGATCCTGCAGCAGGGCTGGAGCCACAGCCGGGAGCCGCAGGTGGGAATTTTGGGAATTTTGGGAATTTTGGGAATTTTGGGGTTTGGGGTTTTCGGGTTTGGGATTCCAAGATTTTCCTGCTGAAATTCCAGGACTTTCCCTTCAGAATTCCAGAACTTTCCTGTTGGAATTCCAGAATTTTCCTAATGAAATTCTGGGATTTTTCCTTCGGAATTCCAGGATTTTCCCATTGAAATTCCAGAATTTTTCCCACCGGAATTCCAGGATTTTCCCATGGGAATGCCAGGATTTTCCCTCTGGAATTCTGGGATTTTCCTGCTGAAATTCCAAGATTTTCCCATTGCAATTCCAGAATTTTCCCACTGAAATTCCAGGATTTTCCCTTTGGAATTACAGGATTCTCCCTTTGGAATGTCAGGATTTTCCCATGGGAATTCCAGGATTTTCCTGCTGAAATTCCAAGATTCTCCCATGGGAATTCTGGGATTTTTCCCTCTGGAATTCCAAGATTTTCCCAAGGGAATTCCAGTAGTTTCCTGCTGAAATTCCAAGATTTTCCTATTGGAATTTTGAGATTCTTCCAAATGGAATTCCAGCATTTTCCCTTTGGAATTCCAAGATTTTCCCATTGCAATTCCAGAATTTTTCCACTGGAATTTCAGGATTTTCCCACTGCAATTCCAAGATTTTCTCATGGGAATTTCATTATTTTCTCTTTGGAATTCTAGGATTTTCATGCTGAAATTCCAGGATTGTCCCTTTTAAGTTCTGGATTTCCCCTTTGGAATTCCAGGATTTTCCTGACAGAATTCTGGGAGTTTCCTGCTGAAATTCCAGAATTTTTCCCACTGGAATTCCAGAATTTTCCCATTGAAATTCCAGAACTTCCCCTTCAGAATTCCAGGATTTCCCCTTCAGAATTCCAGGATTTTCCCATTGGAATTCCAAGATTTTCCTGCTGAAATTCCAGGATTTTCCCATTGCAATTCCAGAATTTTCCCACTGAAATTCCCAGATTTTCTCTCTGGAATTCCAGGATTTTCCTGCTGAAATTCCAGGATTTTTCCTTTGGAATTCTTGGATTCTCCTTTGGAATTCCAGGATTTTCCCTTCAGAATTCTGGGATTTTCCCACTGAAATTCCAGGATTTTTCCCTTTGAAATTCTGGATTTTCCTTTCAAAATTCCAGGATTTTCCTGACAGAATTCCTGGATTTTCCCTTTGGAATTCCAAGATTTTCCCATGGGAATTCCAGAATTTTCCTGACAGAATTCCAGAATTTCCCCTTCAGAATTCCAGAATTTTTCCACTGGAATTCCAGGATTTTCCCATGGGAATTCTAAGATTTTCCCATGGGAATTTCAGTATTTTCTCTTTGGAATTCCAGGATTTTCCCTTCAGAATTTCAGAATTTTCCCACTGGAATTCCAGCATTTTCCCTTTGGAATTCCAAGATTTTCCCATGGGAATTCCAGGATTTTCCCATTGAAATTCCAGAATTCTCCTGCTGAAATTCCAGGATTGTCCCTTTGAAATTCTGGATTTCCCCTTCAGAATTCCAGAATTTCCCCTTTGGAATTCCTGCATTTTCCCCTTTGGAATTCCCACATTTCCCCTTTGAAATTCCAGAACTTTCCTGCTGAAATTCCAGGATTTTCCCCCAGAATTCCAGGATTTTCTTCTTTTCCTGGATTTTTCCAGGTGCGCCTGGCCGTGGTGGAAGCCCTGGGCCCCATGAGCTCCCTGATTCCCGAGGAAAAGCTGGAAGAGCAAATCCCAAAAATCCTGCCCGGAATTCTCGGCCTCTACAAGAAACACCCGGAGCCTTTTCCCATCTCCAAGGTCTGGCAATTCCTTCCCAAGTCTCAGGAGTTTTCCTGGAGTTTTCCCAAAATTTTCCCATTTTTTTTTCCCAAATTATTCCCAGATTTTTCCCAGATTTTCCCCAGATTTTCCCCAGATTTTCCTGGATTTTTCCCAATTTTTCCCATTTTTTTCCCCAAATTATTCCTGGATTTTCCCCAGATTTTTCCCAAATTATTCCTGTACTTTTCCCAATTTTTTCCTCAAATTATTCCAGGATTTTTCCCAGATTTTCCCCAGATTTTCCTGGATTTTTCCCAATTTTTCCCATTTTTTTCCCCAAATTATTCCTGGATTTTCCCCAGATTTTCCCCAAATTATTTGTGGATTTTCCCCTATTTTCCCCAGATTTTCCTGGATTTTTTCCCCATTTTTCCCTCAGTTTATTCCTGGATTTTCCCCAGATTTTTCTCAGATTTTCCTGGATTTTTCCCAATTTTTTCCCCATTTTTCCCTCAGTTTATTCCTGGATTTTCCCCAGATTTTTCTCAGATTTTCCTGGATTTTTCCCAATTTTTCCCCATTTTTTCCTCAAATTATTCCTGGATTTTCCCCAGATTTTTCCCAAATTATTCCTGTACTTTTCCCAATTTTTTCCCCAAATTATTCCTGGATTTTTCCCAGATTTTTCCCTAAATTTTTTTCCCAAATTTTTCCTGGATTTTTCCCAAACTTTTCCCCAAATTATTCCTGGATTTTTCCCATTTTTTCCCCATTTTTTTCCTCAAATTATTCCTGGATTTTTCCCAGATTTTTCCCAAATTATTCCTGTACTTTTCCCAATTTTTCCTCAAATTATTCCTGGATTTTTCCCATTTTTCCCCCATTTTTTTCCTCAAATTATTCCTGGATTTTTCCCAGATTTTTCCCAAATTATTCCTGTACTTTTCCCAATTTTTCCTCAAATTATTCCAGGATTTTCCCCAGATTTTTCTCATATTTTCCTGGATTTTTCCCAATTCTTCCCAGATTTTTTCCCCAAATTATTCCTGTATTTTTCCCAATTTTTTCCTCAAATTATTCCAGGATTTTTCCCAGATTTTTCTCAAATTTTCCTGGATTTTTCCCAATTTTTCCCAGATTTTTTCCCCAAATTATTCCTGTATTTTTCCCAATTTTTCCCCAAATTTTTCCTGTATTTTTCCCAATTTTTCCCAAATTATTCCTGTATTTTTCCCAATTTTTCCCAAATTATTCCTGGATTTTTCCCAGATTTTTCCTATTTTTTTTTTTCCCAAATTATTCTTGAATTTTCCCCAAATTTTTCCTGAATTGTTCCCGATTTTTTCTTGAATTTTCCCCGAATTCTTCCTGAATTTTTCCCGAATTTTCCCCAAACTTTTCCCAAATTTTTCCCAACCTTTCCCAAATTTTCTCTCCATTTCAGAGCCTGTGCCAGGTCCTGGAGTCCTCGGTGGCCATTGGGAGCAGGAACCTGGAGGCGCAGCTGGAATCGCTCCTGGCGGCGCTGCTGAGCCAGGTCAGAGAATTCCCACCTGGAATTCCCATCCCTGGGAATTCTGCACTTCCCAAATCCTGGAAAAGGCCTGGAAAGGGCTGGGATTTTTCCTGAATTTTCCCCAGATTTTTTTCTGGATTTTTTTCTGGATTTTTTTCAGATTTTTTCCAGATTTTTTTCTGGATTTTTTCAGGATTTTTTCAGATTTTTTTCCAGATTTTTATGGGATTTTTACTGTATTTTTCCCAGATTTTTTCAGGATTTTTTCAGATTTTTCCTGGTTTTTACCTGGATTTTTTCAGATCTTTTTATGGGATTTTTATGGGATTTTTCCTGGGTTTTTCCTGGATTTTTTTAGGATTTTTTTCAGATTTTTACAGGATTTTTCCTGGATTTTTTCAGATTTTTCCTGGTTTTTTCCAAAATTTTTTCTGGAGTTTTCCTGGATTTTTCCTGGATTTTTTCGGATTTTTTTTTTTTCCAGATTTTTTCAGGATTTTTTCAGATTTTTTTTTCAGATTTTTTATGGGATTTTTACTGCATTTTTCCCAGATTTTTTCAGGATTTTTTCAGATTTTTCCTGGTTGTTTCCTGGATTTTTTCAGATCTTTTAATGGTATTTTTCCTGGATTTTTTCAGGATTTTTTCAGATTTTTCCTGGCTTTTTCCTGGATTTTTTCAGATCTTTTAATGGTATTTTTCCTGGATTTTTTCAGGATTTTTTCAGATTTTTCCTGGCTTTTTCCTGGATTTTTTCAGATTTTTATGGGATTTTTCCTGGATTTTTTCAGGATTTTTTTCAGATTTTTTTCAGATTTTTTATGGGATTTTTCCTGGATTTTTTTCAGATTTTTTTTCCAGATTTTTTCTGGATTTTTTCAGGATTTTTTCAGATTTTTTTTCAAATTTTTTCAGATTTTTTTTCAGATTTTTTATGGGATTTTTTCTGCATTTTTCCCAGATTTTTTCAGGATTTTTTCAGATTTTTCCTGGTTTTTTCCTGGATTTTTTCAGATTTTTATGGGATTTTTATGCGATTTTTCCTGGGTTTTTCCTGGATTTTTTTAGGATTTTTTTAGGATTTTTTTCAGATTTTTACGGGATTTTTCCTGGATTTTTTCAGATTTTTCCTGGTTTTTTCCAAAATTTTTTCTGGAGTTTTCCTGGATTTTTTCAGATTTTTTTCAGGATTTTTCCCCAGATTTTTTCTGGATTTTTCCAGGATTTTTTCAGATTTTTTTTCAGATTTTTTTATGGGATTTTTACTGCATTTTTCCCAGATTTTTTCAGGATTTTTTCAGATTTTTCCTGGCTTTTTCCTGGATTTTTTCAGATCTTTTAATGGTATTTTTCCTGGATTTTTTCAGGGTTTTTTCAGATTTTTCCTGTTTTTTTCCTGGATTTTATGGGATTTTTATGGGATTTTTATGAGGTTTTTCCTGGGTTTTTCCTGGGTTTTTCCTGGATTTTTCCTGGATTTTTCCTGGATTTTTTCAGGATTTTTATGCGATTTTTCCTGGGTTTTTCCTGGATTTTTTCAGATTTTTCCTGGTTTTTTCCAAAATTTTTTCTGGAGTTTTCCTGGATTTTTCCTGGATTTTTTCAGATTTTATGGGATTTTTCCTGGATTTTTCCTGGATTTTTTCAGGATTTTTTCTGATTTTATGGGATTTTTTCCTGGATTTTTCCTGATTTTTATGGGGTTTTTTTCCTGGATTTTTTCATATTTTTAATAGGATTTTTCCTGGATTTTTACCTGGATTTTTTCAGATTTTATGGGATTTTTCCTAGGTTTTTTCAGATTTTTCCAGGATTTGGCCCAGATGTTTTTCAGATTTTTATGGGATTTTCCCCAGATTTTTCCTGGTTTTTTCCTGGATTTTTTCAGATGTTTTAATGGGATTTTTCCTGGATTTTTCCTGAATTTTTTCAGATTTTTATGGGATTTTCCCAAGATTTTTCTTGGATTTTTCCTGGAGTTTTCCCAGATTTTTTCAGATTTTTATGAGATTTTTCCTGGATTTTTCCCAGATTTTTTAAGGATTTTTCCTGGATTTTTCATTAATTTTTCCTGAATTTTTTTTTGATTTTACCAGAAATTTTTTTGTATTATTTTTCCTGGATTTTTTTCCCCAGTTTTTTCCCAGACTTTTCCAGGATATTTCCTGATTTTTTTCCTGCATTTTTCCCAGGAATTTTCCCAGATTTTTCCTGAATTTTCCCCAAATCTCCCCAGGATTTTCCACAGGACTTTCTCCAGATTTTCCAATATTTTTTCTGTATCTTTCCAGGATTTTTCCCAAAATTTTCTTGGAGTTTTCCAGGATTTTTCATGATTTTTTCCTGGGATTTTCCCCAGATTTCCCCTACATTTATCTAGATTTTTTCTGGGATTATTTCTGCATAATCCCCAAGATTTTCCCAGATTTTTCCAGGATTTTTTTTCCCAGATTTTGCCAGGAATTTTCCCAGCTTTTTCCCAGGATTTTCCCCAAATTTTTCCAATATTTTCCCATAACTTTTCCTACATTTTCCCTGAATTATTTTTAATTTTCCCCCGATTTTTCCCCGACTTTTCCTGATTTTTCCCAGTTTTTTCCCAGGACTTTTCCTAGATTTTCCCAGCATTTTTCCAGGATTATTCCATAACTTTTTTTTCCCATTTTCCCCCAGATTTGTGCTCCAGCTGATCCCAACATCCCCACGAGTGCCAAGAACCACACGGAGCTGCTGCGCTGCTTCTCTGTCCTGGGTGAGCAAAATTCCCAAAATAATTCCCAAAATTCCCAAAATTCCACAACTTCTTCCAGAGATGGGAAAACCCCTCCAGAACTTCCTCCTGGAAAAAAAACTCCTGGAATTTGAATTTGGGAGATTTTGAGAATGGGATTTTTCCTGGAATGGGGAAATCTGGGAATGGTGAGACAAATTCCAGGATTTTTCCAAGATTTTTCCCAGATTTTTTTTCCCTGTGATTTTTCCAATATTTCCCCAGGATTTTCCCAGGATATTTCCCATCTTTTCCCTGGAATTATCTGGATTTTTCTGAGATTTTTTTTCTGGATTTTATTTGATTTTTTCCTGGATTTTTCCATGATTTTCCCAGAATTTTCCCAGGATTTTCCCAGTTTTCCCCCAGATTTTTCCTTGATTTTTTCCATGATCTTTCCCTGATTTCACCTGAAATTTTTCTGGATTTTTCATGGGATTTTTCATGGGATTTTTCCTGTATTTTTTCCCTGGATAATTCCAAGATTTTTTTCTGGATTTCCCAGGATTTTCCCCAGATTTTTCCCTGGATTATTCCAAGATTTTTCCCAGATTTTTTTCCCTGTGATTTTTCAATATTTTCCTAGATTTTTCCTGGATTTTTCCAGGATTTTTCCTTGGATTATTCAAGGATTTTCCCCAGATTTTCTTGGATTTTGTTTTATTTTCCCAGTGATTTTTCCTGGATCTTTCCCAGATTTCTGCCTGAATTTCCTCAGGATTTTTTCTGGATTTTTCCTGGATTTTTCCTGGATTTTCCCAGATTTTTCCCTGGATTATTCCAGGATTTTTCAGACATTCCCTGGGTTTTTTTTTTTCCCATGATTTCCCCCAAAATTCCATGTTTTTTGTCATATTTCCATTAATTTTCCCCAAAATTTTGTGATTTTCCTCCAAAATTCCATGATTTTTTTTCCATGGATTCCCCCAAAATTCTATTGATTTCTCCATTAATTTCCCAGAATTCAATTCCCCAATTTTACAGAATTCCTTGATTTTTTCCAGAATTCCCTCATTTTCCAAAATCCCCAGAATTTCCCAGAACTCCATCCCCTGATTTCCCAGAATTCCATTCCCCAAATTCCCAGAATCCCTGATTTCTGAAAATTCCTGGAATTCCCAGAATTTTCTGATTCCCCAGAATACAATTTTTTCCAAAATTTCCTGATTCCCCAAATTCCCAGAATTCCTTGATTTTCCCTGATTTCCCTGAATTTCCCACAATTCCGTCCCCCAAATTCCCAGAATTCCATGATTTTCCAAAATTTCCCAAATTTCCCACAATCCCCTGATCGCCACAATCTCCTACATTTCCCACAATCCTTTGCTTTCCCCCCAATCTCCTACATTTCCCACAATCCCCTCCGGTCCCCCATTGCCTACATTTCCCACAATTCCCCAGGTCCCATTGTCCTACATTTCCCACAATCCCCTGCGGTTTCCCCACTACTGCCTGCATTTCCCACAATCCTTTGCCTTCCCCTCAATCTCCTACATTTCCCACAATCCCCTGCGGTCCCCCATTGCCTACATTTCCCACAATTCCCTCTGCGGTTTCCCCCTATCTCCTGCTTTTCCCACAATCCCCTGCACTTTCCCCCCATTGCCTACATTTCCCACAATCCCCTCTGATCCCCCCCTATTGCCTACATTTCCCATAATCCGCTGTGGTTTCCCCCCAATCTCCTACATTTCCCACAATCCCCTGCAATTCCCCATTGCCTACATTTCCCATAATCCCCTGCGGTCCCCTATTGCCTACATTTCCTACAATCCACTGCAGTCCCCCACAATCTCCTACATTTCCCACAATCCCCTGCGGTCCCCCATTGCCTACATTTCCCACAATTCCCTCTGATTCCCCCCCCTATTGCCTACATTTCCCATAATCCCCTGCGGTCCCCCATTGCCTACATTTCCCACAGTCCCCTGCGGTCCCCTATTGCCTACATTTCCCACAATCCACTGCAGTCCCCCACAATATCCTACATTTCCCACAATCCCCTGCGGTTTCCCCACACGCTTATATTTCCCACAATCTTTTGCCTTTCCCCATTATTTCCTACATTTCCCACAATCCCCTGCGGTTCCCCCCCCATTGCCTACATTACATTTCCCACAATCCCCTGCGATCCCCCCATTGCCTACATTTCCCACAATCCCCTGATCCCCCACTATTGCCTACATTTCCCACAATCCCTTGCACTTTCCCCCATTGCCTACATTTCCCACAATCCCCTGCACTTCCCCCACAATCTCCTACATTTCCCACAATTCCCTGATCCCCCCCATTGCCTACATTTCCCACAATCCCCTGCGGTCCCCATTGCCTACATTTCCCACAATCCCCTGTTTCAGCCTCGGCCTTCCCGGAGCGGCTGCTCCCGTTCCTGACGCCGAAGATCGAGGGCAGCTCCGAGCGGCTCCGCGCGGGGGCGCTGCTGGTGCTGAGGCACCTCCTCAACAGCAACCGTCAGTATTATGGGATGGATGGGGGGTCCCCATGGGGTCTATTGGGGATTTATTGGGGTTCTTTGGGGCTTTTTGGGGATTTTTTTGGAATTTTTTGGATTTTTTAAAATTATTTTTATGGGGATTTGTTAGGATTTTTATGGGATTTTTATTGGCATTTATTGGGATTTTTCTGGGATTTTTTGGGGATGTATCAGGATTTTTGTGGGATTTTTATGGGAATTGATTGGGATTTTTATTGGGATTTATTGGGATTTTAAAGGAAATTGATTGGAATTTTAATGGGGGTTTATTGGGATTTTTATGGCATTTTTCTGGGGTTTTCTTGGATTTTTTTGGATTTTTTTTGCTGGATTTTTGGGTGTTTTTTGCTGGATTTATTGGGATTTTTATGGGATT
The DNA here is from genome assembly GCF_029582105.1 of Oenanthe melanoleuca. Lineage (NCBI taxonomy): Eukaryota > Metazoa > Chordata > Aves > Passeriformes > Muscicapidae > Oenanthe > Oenanthe melanoleuca. The sequence goes on along the minus strand of NC_079335.1, from coordinate 1,013,050 downwards.
TTTTGGGGGACTTTAAGCGGATTTTTTGGGGATTTTTAAAAATTTTTTCATTATTTTTATGTGATTTTTGGAAGGATTTTTATGGGATTTTCATGGGGATTTAATGGGATTTTTGTGGGATTTTTTGCACATTTTTTGGGATTTGGGGAAGAATTTTTGGGATTTTAATGACGATTTTAATGGGGATTTCCTGGGAAATTTATGGGATTTGGGGGAGATTTTTTGGGATTTTTGTGGGATTTTTTTGGGGATATTTTGGGAGTTTTTAGAAGATTTATTGGGATTTTTTTAGGGATATTTTTTAGGAATTTTATGGGAATTTATTGGGATTTTTATGGGATTTTTTTTTTAATTTATTGGGATTTTTAGGGGATATTTATGGGATTTTTTTTTTAATTTATTGGGATTTTTAGGGGAATTTTTGGGTTTTTTTTCAGCTTCCCAGATGGAAATGAAAAAATCTTTCATCATCTCCTCCCTGAGGCTCCCACTGCAGGATAACAGCAACAAGGTAATTTTAATTTTAATTTTAATTTTAATTTTTATTTTCATTTTCATTTTTATTTTCATTTTTATTTTCATTTTTATTTTTATTTTCATTTTCATTTTTATTTTTATTTTTATATTTATTTTTATTTTTATTTTTATTTTCATTTTTTATTATTTTTATATTTTTATTTTTAATTTTAACTATTCATTTTTATTTTAATTTTTTTATTTTTGTTTTTTACTTTTTTTTAATTTTTATTTTTGTTTTTGTTTCTCACTTTTTGTTTTTATTTTTATTTTTATTTTATTTATTTTTGTTTTTTTCTTAATTTTAATTTTTTATTATCTTTATATTTTTATTTTTAATTTTAACTTTTCATTTTTATTTAATTTTTTTCATTTTTATTTTTTATTTTTACTTTAATTTTTACTTTTGTTTTTGTTATTTACCTTTTATTTTTATTTTTATTTCTGTTTTTATTTTTATTTTAATTTCTATTTTTTCCCAATTAATTCCCATTTTTTCCCATTTAATTCCCATTTTTTTCACCATTTTTCCCACTTTTCCCCCATTTTCCCCCTCATATTTTCCCCATTTTTATTTATATTTTTTCCCATTTTTCCACTGATTTCCCCATTTTTTTTTTCATTTTTCCCATTTTTCATGGGAAATTTAATTTCTACTTTTTTCCCAGTTAATTCCCATTTTTCCCCATTTCCCCCCCACTTTTTTTTCATTTTTTGCCCCTTTTTAATAAAAAATTTAATACCCTTTTTCCCCCCATTTTTCCCCTGCTTTTCTCAAATTTTTTTTTTTTAATTTTTCAAACTTTTAATGGGAAATTTAATTCCCTTTTTTTCTCATTAAATTCTTATTTTTTCACTGTTTTTCTCCATTTTCTCCCCCATTTTTTCCTCATTTTCCCCCATTTTTAATGGGAATTTTAATTCCCATTTTGTTCCATTTAATTCCCATTTCTTTCACCATTTTTCCCCATTTTCCCCCTCAAATTTTCCCCATTTTTCCCCATTTTTATTTCTATTTTTTCCCCATTTTTCCTCCTTTTTCCACTGATTTCTCAAATTTTTTTTTTTTCATTTTTCCCATTTTTCATGGGAAATTTAATTCCTATTTTTCCCATTTAAATCCCATTTTTCCCCCATATTTTCCCCATTTCTTTTTCATCTTACCCATTTTTAATGGGAAATTTAATTTCCTTTTTTTTCCTCATTAAATTCTTAATTTTTTCACCTTTTCTCCTCCATTTTTTCACCATTTTTCTCCATTTTTTCACCATTTTTTCACCATTTTCCTCCATTTTTTCCCCATTTTTTCTCCATTTTTCACCATTTTCCCACCATTTTCCCCCATTTTTTCACCGTTTTTCACAATTTTTTCACCGTTTTTCCCCATTTTTTCACAATTTTTCACCATTTTTTCACCGTTTTTCACTGTTTTCCCCCATTTTTTCACCACTTTTCCCCATTTTTTTCACCATTTTTCACCATTTTTTCACTGATTTTCTCCATTTTTCACCATTTTCCCCAATTTTTTTCATCCTTTTTCCCCATTTTTTCCCCATTTTTTCCCCATTTTTCTCCATTTTTTTTTTTCATATTTCCCAATTTCCCCATTTAATTCCTACTTTTTTCCCATTTCCCCCCATTTTCCCCCATTTTCCCCCCATTTCCCCCCATATTTCCCCCATTTTTTCACCGTTTTTCGCCATTTTTTCACCGTTTTTCTCCATTTTTTTTTTCATTTTTCCCAATTTCCCCCTTTCTCTCCCCATTTTCCAGGTGAAACGAGCCCTGGTCCAGCTCATCAGTGCCCTGGGCCACCATGGCTACCTGGAGCAGCCGGGGGCTGAAGCTCTGCTGGAGTTCCTGGTCCGTCAGTGCTGCCTGCCCGTGGACTCGGTGAGAATTCCCAATTTTCCATTTCCTTTTCCCCATTTTCCCAGTTTTTTCCACTTCCTCTTTCCCATCCCAATTTCCCCCTTTTTTTCCCATTTTTCCCATTTTTCCCCATTTTTTTCCCAGTTTTTTCCCCATTTTTCCCCAGTTTTTTCCCCATTTTCCCCAGTTTTTTCCCATTTTTTCCCAGTTTTTTCCCATTTTTCCCCCATTTTTTCCCATTTTTTTCCCAGTTTTTTTTCCCATTTCCCCCATTTTTCCCAGGTTTTTTTCCCAGTTTTTCCCCATTTTTCCCCCATTTTTTCCCATTTTTTTCCCAGTTTTTTTCCCATTTTTTCCCCCATTTTTCCCATTTTTTCTCCATTTTTTTTCCCATTTTTTCCCAGTTTTTTCCCATTTTTCCCCCATTCCCATTTTTTTCCCCATTTTTTTTTCCATTTTTCCCCATTTTTTTCCATTTTTTTCCCATTTTTCCCATTTTTTCCCCATTTTTCCCCAATTTTTTCCCCTTTTTCCCCCCATTTTTATCCTCTTTTTCCCCATTTTTTTCCCATTTTTTTTCCCATTTTTTCCCATTTTTTCCCCATTTTTCCCCCATTTTTCCCCTTTTTTCCCCCCATTTTCCCCCTTTTTTTCCCCATTTTTCCCCCATTTCCCCCCATTTCTCTCCCATTTTACCTCCATTTTTCTTCTCTTCTCCATCCTTTTCTCCTTTTTTCCTTTTGCCCCCTTTTTCCTTCTTTTTCCCTCATTTCACCCATTTTCCCATTTTTCCCCCTCCTCTTTCCCATCCCAATTTCCCGCCATTTCCCCCCATTTTTCCTCATTTTTTCCATCCTTTTCTCCTTTTCTCCTTTTTTTCTTTTTTTCTCCCTTTTCCCCGTTTCCTGCTTTTTCCTTCTTTTCCTCCCATTTTCCCATTTTTTTCCACCTCCTCTTTCCCAATTTCCCCCATTTTTTCACCATTTTTCCCCATTTTTTCCCCCTTTTTCCCCTTTTTTCCCCCATTTTTGCCCATTTCCCCCCCTTTCCTCCCCCATTTTTCCAATTTCTCCCCATTTTTCATTTTCTCCATCCTTTTTCCCCTTTTTTCTCCTTTTTATCTTTTTTCCTTTTTCCTTCATTTCCCCCATTTCTCTCCCATTTCCTCCATTTCCCCTCCATTTTTCCTCCTTTTTTCCTTTTCTCCTTTCCTCCTTTTTTCCTTTTCCCCCTTTTTCCCCCTTTTTCCCTCCTTTTCCCCATTTTCCCATTTTCCCCCTCCTCTTTCCCATCCCAATTTTTCCCTCTTTTCCCCATTTTCCTCTCCCCTTTTCCCCTTTCTTCCCTCTCCTTTTTCCATTTCTTTTCCCCCATTTTCCCTCTTTTTCCTTCTCTTTTCCCCTCCTTTTCTCTCTTCTTTTCCACCTTTTTTCCCTCACTTCTTCCCCCTCCTTTACCCTCTTTTTCCCCAATTTTCTTCTCTCCTTTTCCTCCCTTTTCCCCCCTTTCCCTTTTTCCCCCTTAACCCCAAAATCCACATTTTACCAAATTTTTAATTTTTTTTTAATTATTGGTTTTTTTTAATTCCTTCCTTTCTTTTTTTTTTTTTTTTTTTTTCCTCCCAGCCCCCCGGAATTCCAGAAGAAAATTCCGAGGATCCCACGAACGACAACGTCCGGAGCATCAGTGTCAGCACCCTGCTGCTGCTCAGCACCACCGTGCACAGGATGGGCCCTGTGTGTAATTCCCAAAAAATTCCCAAAATTCCCAAAATTCTTGAATTTGAGAGAATTAAATCCCAAAATTCCCAATCCTGAGGAATTTCATCCCAAAATTCCCATTTCCTGTTCCTGTTCAGCACCACCGTGCACAGGATGGGCCCCGTGTGTGATTCCCAAAAAATTCCCAAAAAAATCCCAAAATTCCTGAATTTGAGAGAATTCAATCCCAAAATTCCCAATCCCGAGAGATTTCACTCCCAAAATTCCAAATCCCAAAAGATTTAATTCCCAAAATTCCCATTTCCTGCTGCTGCTCAGCACCACCGTGCACAGGATGGGCCCTGTGTGTGATTCCCAAAAAAATCCACCCAGAAATTCCCAAAATTCCCAAAATTCCCAAAATTCCTGAATTTGAGAGAATTAAATCCCAAAATTCCCAATGCTGAGGAATTTCATCCCAAAATTCCCATTTCCTGTTCCTGCTCAGCACCACCGTGCACAGGATGGGCCCCGTGTGTGATTCCCAAAAAATTCCCAAAAAATTCCCAAAATTCCACATTCAGGAGTCTCCCAATCCCAAAATTCCCAATCCCAAAATTCCCATTTCCTGCTGCTGCTCAGCACCACCGTGCACAGGATGGGGCCCGTGTGTGATTCCCAAAAAAATCCCCAAAAAATCCCAAAATTCCTGAATTTGAGAGAATTCAATCCCAAAATTCCCAATCCTGAGAGATTTCACTCCCAAAATTCCCAATCCCAAAAGATTTAATTCCCAAAATTCCCATTTCCTGCTGCTGCACAGCACCACCGAGCACAGGATGGGCCCAGTGTGTGATTCCCAAAAAATTCCCAAAATTCCCAAAATTCCTGAATTTGAGAGAATTAAATCCCAAAATTCCCAGTCCTGAGGAATTTCATCCCAAAATTCCCATTTCCTGTTCCTGCTCAGGACCACCGTGCACAGGATGGGCCCTGTGCGTGATTCCCAAAAAATTCCCAAAATTCCCAAACTTCCTGAATTTGAGTCAATTCAATCCCAAAATTCCCAATCCCAAAAGATTGAATTCCCAAAATTCCCATTTCCTGCTGCTGTTCAGCACCACCATGCACAGGATGGGCCCTGTGTGTGATTCCCAAAAAATCCCCAAAAATTACCAAAATTCCCAATCCCAAAATTCCCAATCCCAAAATTCCCAATCCCGATGCATTTCCTGTTCCTGCTCAGCACCACCATGCACAGGATGGGCCCCGTGTGTGATTCCCAAAAAATTCCCAAAAAAATCACAAAATTCCTGAATTTGAGAGAATTCAATCCCAAAATTCCCAATTCTGGGGGATTTCATTCCCAAAATTCCCAATCCCAAAATTCCCAATCCCAAAATTCCCAATCCCGAGGCATTTCCTGTTCCTGCTCAGCACCACCGTGCACAGGATGGGCCCCGTGTGTGATTCCCAAAAAAATCCCAAAATTCCGGAATTTGAGAGAATTCAATCCCAAAATTCCCAATTCTGAAAGATTCCCAATCCCAAAATTCCCATTTCCTGTTCCTGCTCAGCACCACCGTGCACAGGATGGGCCCAGAGTGTAATTCCCAAAAAATTCCCAAAATTCCTGAATTTGAGGGAATTCATTTCCAAAATTCCCAATTCTGTTAGGATTTCAATTCTCAAAATTCCCAGTTCTGGGGGATTTAATTCCCAAAATTCCCAGTCCCGAGGGATTTCATCCCAAAATTCCCAATCTCAAAATTCCCAATCCTGAGGGATTTCATCCCAAAATTCCCAATTTTGAGGTATTTCAACCTAAAATTCCCAATCCTGAGGGATTTTACCCCAAAATTCCCAGTTTTGAGGGGTTTCATCCCAACATTCCCAATCTGGAAAATTTCATTCCCAAAATTCCCAATTCTGTTAGGATTTCAATTCCCAAAATTCCCAATCCCGAGGGATTTCATCTCAAAATTCCCAATCCAAAAATTCCCAATCCTGAGGGATTTCCTGTTCCTGCTCAGCACCACCACGCACAGGATGGGCCCCGTGTGTAATTCCCAAAAAATTGCCAAAATTCCACATTCAGGACTCTCCCAATCCCAAAATTCCCAGTCCTGAGGAATTTCATCCCAAAATTCCCATTTCCTGTTCCTGCTCAGCACCACCGTGCACAGGATGGGCCCCGTGTGTGATTCCCAAAAAATTCCCAAAATTCCAGAATTTGAGAGAATTAAATCCCAAAATTCCCAATCCTGAGGAATTCAATCCCAAAATTCCCTTTTCCTGTTCCTGTTCAGCACCACCGTGCACAGGATGGGCCCCGTGTGTAATTCCCAAAAAATTGCCAAAATTCCTGAATTTGAGAGAATTAAATCCCAAAATTCCCAATCCTGAGGAATTCAATCCCAAAATTCCCTTTTCCTGTTCCTGTTCAGCACCACCGTGCACAGGATGGGCCCCGTGTGTGATTCCCAAAAAAATCCCAAATTTCCCAAAATCCTGCATTTAGGACTCTCCCAATCCCAAAATTCCCAGTCCTGAGAGATTTCACTCCCAAAATTCCCAATCCCAAAAGATTTAATTCCCAAAATTCCCATTTCCTGCTGCTGTTCAGCACCACCGTGCACAGGATGGGCCCCGTGTGTGATTCCCAAAAAATTCCCAAAATTCCCAAAATTCCTGAATTTGAGTCAATTCAATCCCAAAATTCCCAATCCCGAGGAATTTCATCCCAAAATTCCCATTTCCTGTTCCTGCTCAGCACCACCGTGCACAGGATGGGCCCCGTGTGTGATTCCCAAAAAAATCATAAAATTCCGGTATTTGAGAGAATTCAATCCCAAAATTCCCAATCCTGAGGGATTTCATTCCCAAAATTCCCAATCCCAAAATTCCCAATCCCAAAATTCCCAATCCCGAGGCATTTCCTGTTCCTGCTCAGCACCACCGTGCACAGGATGGGCCCCGTGTGTGATTCCCAAAAAAATCCCAAAATTCCTGAATTTGAGTGAATTCAATCCCAAAATTCCCATTTCCTGTTCCTGTTCAGCACCACCTTGCACAGGATGGGCCCCGTGTGTGATTCCCAAAAAATCCCCCAAAATTCTCAAAAATTCCCAAAATTCCTCAATTTGAGGGAATTCAATCCCAAAATTCCCAATTCTGAAAGATTCCCAATCCCAAAATTCCCAATCCTGAGGAATTTCGTCCCAAAATTCCCATTTCCTGTTCCTGCTCAGGACCACCATGCACAGGATGGGCCCTGAGTGTAATCCCAAAAAATTGCCAAAAAATCCCAAAATTCCTGTATTTGAGGAATTCAATCCCAAAATTCCCAATCCTGAGAGATTTCACTCCCAAAATTCCCAATCCCGAAAGATTTAATTCCCAAAATTCCCATTTCCTGCTGCAGTTCAGCACCACCGTGCACAGGATGGGCCCCGTGTTTGATTCCCAAAAAATTCCCAAAAAAACCACAAAATTCCTGAATTTGAGAGAATTCAATCCCAAAATTCCCAATCCTGAGGGATTTCATTCCCAAAATTCCCAATCCCAAAATTCCCAATCCCGAGGCATTTCCTATTCCTGCTCAGCACCACCGTGCACAGGATGGGCCCCGTGTGTGATTCCCAAAAAATTCCCAAAATTCCCAAAATTCCTGAATTTGAGGGAATTCAATCCCAAAATTCCCAATTCTGAAAGATTCCCAATCCCAAAATTCCCATTTCCTGTTCCTGCTCAGCACCACCGTGCACAGGATGGGCCCCGTGTGTGTAATTCCCAAAAAATTTCCAAAATTCCTGAATTTGAGGGAATTCATCCCGAAAATTCCCAATCCAAAATTTCCCAATCCTAAGGGATTTCAGTCCCCAAATCCCCAGTTCTGGGGAGTTTCATCCTTAAATTCCCAATTCTGAGGGATTTTTTCCCAAAATTCCCAATCCTGAGGCATTTCTTGTTCCTGCTCAGCACCACCGTGCACAGGATGGGCCCCGTGTGTAATTCCCAAAAAATTGCCAAAATTCCTGAATTTGAGAGAATTAAATCCCAAAATTCCCAATCCTGACAGATTTCACTCCCAAAATTCCCAATCCCGAAAGATTTAATTCCCAAAATTCCCATTTCCTGCTGCTGTTCAGCACCACCGTGCACAGGATGGGCCCCGTGTGTGATTCCCAAAAAATTCCCAAAATTCCCAAAATTCCTGAATTTGAGTCAATTCAATCCCAAAATTCCCAGTCCTGAGGAATTTCATCCCAAAATTCCCATTTCCTGTTCCTGTTCAGCACCACCGTGCACAGGATGGGCCCTGTGTGTGATTCCCAAAAAATCCCCAAAAATTCCCAAAATTCCCAAAATTCCTGAATTTGAGAGAATTAAATCCCAAAATTCCCAATCCCAAGGAATTTCATCCCAAAATTCCCATTTCCTGTTTCTGCTCAGCACCACCGTGCACAGGATGGGCCCCATGTGTGATTCCTAAAAAAATCCCAAAAAAATCATAAAATTCCTGAATTTGAGAGAATTCAATCCCAAAATTCCCAATCCTGAGGGATTTCATTCCCAAAATTCCCAATCCCAGAATTCCCAATTCCGAGGCATTTCCTGTTCCTGCTCAGCACCACCGTACACAGGATGGGCCCCGTGTGTGATTCCCAAAAAATTCCCAAAATTCCCAAAATTCCTGAATTTGAGTCAATTTAATACCAAAATTCCCAATTCTGAAAGATTCCCAATCCCAAAATTCCCATTTCCTGTTCCTGCTCAGCACCACCGTGCACAGGATGGGCCCCGTGTGTGATTCCCAAAAAAATCCCAAAATTCCTGAATTTGAGAGAATTCAATCCCAAAATTCCCAAACCCAAAAGATTTAATTCCCAAAATTCCCATTTCCTGCTGCTGCTCAGCACCACCGTGCACAGGATGGGCCCCGTGTGTGATTCCCAAAAACTCCCCCAAAATTCTCAAAAATTCCCAAAATTCCGGAATTTGAGTGAATTCAATCCCAAAATACCCAATTCTGAAAGATTCCCAATCCCAAAATTCCCAATCCTGAGGAATTTCCTCCCAAAATTCCCATTTCCTGTTCCTGCTCAGGACGACCATGCACAGGATGGGCCCTGTGTGTGATTCCCAAAAAATTCCCAAAAAAATCCCAAAATTCCTGAATGTGAGGGAATTCAATCCCAAAATTCCCAATCCTGAGAGATTTCACTCCCAAAATTCCCAATCCCGAAAGATTTAATTCCCAAAATTCCCATTTCCTGCTGCAGCTCAGCACCACCATGCACAGGATGGGCCCCGTGTGTGATTCCCAAAAAATTGCCAAAAATTCCCAAAATTCCTGAATTTGAGGGAATTCAATTCCCAAAATTCCCAATCCTGAGGCATTTCCTGTTCCTGCACAGCACCACCGTGCACAGGATGGGCACAGAGTGTAATTCCCAAAAAATTCCCAAAATTCCTGAATTTGAGGGAATTCATCCCCAAAATTCCCAATCCTGAGGGATTTCATCCCAAAATTCCCAATCCAAAATTTCCCAATCCTGAGGGATTTCAGTCCCCAAATCCCCAGTTCTGGGGAGTTTCATCCTTAAATTCCCAATTCTGAGGGAATTCAATTCCCAAAATTCCCAATCCTGAGGCATTTCCTGTTCCTGTTCAGCAGCACCGTGCACAGGATGGGCCCCGTGTGTGATTCCCAAAAAATCCCCCAATTTCTGAAAAATTCCCAAAATTCCTCAATTTGAGGGAATTCAATCCCAAAATTCCCAATTCTGAAAGATTCCCAATCCCAAAATTCCCAATCCTGAGGAATTTCATCCCAAAATTCCCATTTCCTGTTCCTGCTCAGGACCACCATGCACAGGATGGGCCCTGTGTGTAATCCCAAAAAATTGCCAAAAAATCCCAAAATTCCTGAATTTGAGGGAATTCAATCCCAAAATTCCCAATCCTGAGGAATTTCATCCCAAAATTCCCATTTCCTGTTCCTATTCAGCACCACCGTGCACAGGATGGGCCCTGTGTGTGATTCCCAAAAAATTCCCAAAATTCCCAAACTTCCTGAATTTGAGTCAATTCAATCCCAAAATTCCCAATCCCAAAAGATTGAATTCCCAAAATTCCCATTTCCTGCTGCTGTTCAGCACCACCATGCACAGGATGGGCCCTGTGTGTGATTCCCAAAAAATCCCCAAAAAAATCCCAAAATTCCTGAATTTGAGGGAATTCAATCCCAAAATTCCCAATCCTGAGAGATTTCACTCCCAAAATTCCCAATCCCGAAAGATTTAATTCCCAAAATTCCCATTTCCTGCTGCTGTTCAGCACCACCATGCCCAGGATGGGCCCTGTGTGTGATTCCCAAAAAATTGCCAAAAATTCCCAAAATTCCTGAATTTGAGAGAATTAAATCCCAAAATTCCCAATCCCAAGGAATTTCATCCCAAAATTCCCATTTCCTGTTCCTGTTCAGCACCACCGTGCACAGGATGGGCCCCATGTGTGATTCCCAAAAAAATCCCAAAAAAATCACAAAATTCCTGAATTTGAGAGAATTCAATCCCAAAATCCCCAATCCTGAGGGATTTCATTCCCAAAATTCCCAATCCCAGAATTCCCAATCCCAAAATTCCCAATCCCGAGGCATTTCCTGTTCCTGCTCAGCACCACCGTGCACAGGATGGGCCCCGTGTGTGATTTTCAAAAAATTCCCAAAATTCGCAAAATTCCTGAATTTGAGTCAATTCAATCCCAAAATTCCCAATTCTGAAAGATTCCCAATCCCAAAATTCCCATTTCCTGTTCCTGCTCAGCACCACCGTGCACAGGATGGGCCCCGTGTGTGATTCCCAAAAAAATCCCAAAATTCCTGAATTTGAGAGAATTCAATCCCAAAACTCCCAATTCTGAAAGATTCCCAATCCCAAAATTCCCATTTCCTGTTTCTGCTCAGCACCACCGTGCACAGGATGGGCCCTGTGTGTGATTCCCAAAAAATTCCCAAAATTCCCAAAATTCCTGAATTTGAGTCAATTCAATCCCAAAATTCCCAATCCCGAGGAATTTCATCCCAAAATTCCCATTTCCTGTTCCTGCTCAGCACCACCGTGCACAGGATGGGCCCTGTGTGTGATTCCCAAAAAATTGCCAAAAATTCCCAACATTCCTGAATTTGAGGGAATTCAATCCCAAAATTCCCAATCCTGAGGGATTTCACTCCCAAAATTCCCAATCCCGAAAGATTTAATTCCCAAAATTCCCATTTCCTGCTGCTGCTCAGCACCACCATGCACAGGATGGGCCCTGTGTGTGATTCCCAAAAAATTGCCAAAAATTCCCAAAATTCCTCAATTTGAGGGAATTCAATTCCCCAAATTCCCAATTCTGGGGGATTCAATTCCCAAAATTCCCAATCCTGAGGCATTTCCTCTTCCTGTTCAGCACCACCCTGCACAGGATGGGCCCTGTGTGTGATTCCCAAAAAATTCCCAAAAAAATCCCAAAATTTCTGAATTTGAGGGAATTCAATCTCAAAATTCCCAATCCTGAGAGATTTCACTCCCGAAATTCCCAATCCCGAAAGATTTAATTCCCAAAATTCCCATTTCCTGCTGCTGTTCAGCACCACCATGCACAGGATGGGCCATGTGTGTGATTCCCAAAAAATCCCCAAAAATTCCCAAAAATTCCCAAAATTCCCAAAATTCCTGAATTTGTGGGAATTAAATCCCAAAATTCCCAATCCCGAGGAATTTCATCCCAAAATTCCCATTTCCTGTTCCTGTTCAGCACCACCATGCACAGGATGGGCCCCATGTGTGATTCCCAAAAAAATCCCAAAAAAATCCCAAAATTCCGGAATTTGAGAGAATTCAATCCCAAAATTCCCAATTCTGAGGGATTTCATTCCCAAAATTCCCAATCCCAGAATTCCCAATCCCAAAATTCCCAATCCCGAGGCATTTCCTGTTCCTGCTCAGCACCACCGTGCACAGGATGGGCCCTGTGTGTAATCCCAAAAAATTCCCAAAAAAATCCCAAAATTCCAGAATTTGAGGGAATTCAATCCCAAAATTCCCCATCCTGAGGAATTTCATCCCAAAATTCCCATTTCCTGTTCCTGTTCAGCACCACCGTGCACAGGATGGGCCCTGTGTGTGATTCCCAAAAAATTCCCAAAAAAATCTTAAAATTCCTGAATTTGAGTCAATTCAATCCCAAAATTCCCAATCCTGAGAGATTTCACTCCCAAAATTCCCAGTCCCGAAAGATTTAATTCCCAAAATTCCCATTTCCTGCTGCTGTTCAGCACCACCATGCACAGGATGGGCCCTTTGTGTGATTCCCAAAAAATCCCCAAAAATTCCCAAAAATTCCCAAAATTCCCAAAATTCCTGAATTTGAGAGAATTAAATCCCAAAATTCCCAATCCCAAGGAATTTCATCCCAAAATTCCCATTTCCTGTTCCTGTTCAGCACCACCGTGCACAGGATGGGCCCCATGTGTGATTCCCAAAAAAATCCCAAAAAAATCACAAAATTCCTGAATTTGAGAGAATTCAATCCCAAAATTCCCAATCCTGAGGGATTTCATTCCCAAAATTCCCAATCCCAAAATTCCCAATCCCAAAATTCCCAATCCCGAGGCATTTCCTGTTCCTGCTCAGCACCACCCTGCACAGGATGGGCCCCGTGTGTGATTCCCAAAAAATTCCCAAAATTCCCAAAATTCCTGAATTTGAGTCAATTCAATCCCAAAATTCCCAATTCTGAAAGATTCCCAATCCCAAAATTCCCATTTCCTGTTCCTGCTCAGGACCACCATGCACAGGATGGACCCTGTGTGTAATCCCAAAAAATTCCCAAAAAAATCACAAAATTCCAGAATTTGAGGGAATTCAATCCCAAAATTCCCCATCCTGAGGAATTTCATCCCAAAATTCCCATTTCCTGTTCCTATTCAGCACCACCGTGCACAGGATGGGCCCTGTGTGTGATTCCCAAAAAATTCCCAAAAAAATCTTAAAATTCCGGAATTTGAGAGAATTCAATCCCAAAATTCCCAATCCTGAGAGATTTCACTCCCAAAATTCCCAATCCCGAAAGATTTAATTCCCAAAATTCCCATTTCCTGCTGCTGTTCAGCACCACCATGCACAGGATGGGCCCTGTGTGTGATTCCCAAAAAATCCCCAAAAATTCCCAAAAATTCCCAAAATTCCCAAAATTCCTGAATTTGAGAGAATTAAATCCCAAAATTCCCAATCCCAAGGAATTTCATCCCAAAATTCCCATTTCCTGTTCCTGTTCAGCACCACCGTGCACAGGATGGGCCCCATGTGTGATTCCCAAAAAAATCCCAAAATTCCGGAATTTGAGAGAATTCAATCCCAAAATTCCCAATCCTGAGGGATTTCATTCCCAAAATTTCCAATCCCAGAATTCCCAATCCCAAAATTCCCAATCCCGAGGCATTTCCTGTTCCTGCTCAGCACCACCGTGCACAGGATGGGCCCCGTGTGTGATTCCCAAAAAATTCCCAAAATTCCTCAATTTGAGGGAATTCAATCCAAAATTCCCAATTCTGAAAGATTCCTAATCCCAAAATTCCCATTTCCTGCTGCTGCTCAGCACCAACGTGCACAGGATGGGCCCTGTGTGTGATTCCCAAAAAATTCCCTAAATTCCCAAAATTCCTGAATTTGAGTCAATTCAATCCCAAAATTCCCAATTCTGAAAGATTCCCAATCCCAAAATTCCCATTTCCTGTTCCTGCTCAGCACCACCGTGCACAGGATGGGCCCAGAGTGTAATTCCCAAAAAATTCCCAAAATTCCTGAGTTTGAGGGAATTCATTTCCAAAATTCCCAATTCTGTTAGGATTTCAATTCTCAAAATTCCCAATTCTGGGGGATTTAATTCCCAAAATTCCCAGTCCCGAGGGATTTCATCCCAAAATTCCCAATCTCAAAATTCCTAATCCTGAGGGATTTCATCCCAAAATTCCCAATTTTGAGGTATTTCAACCTAAAATTCCCAATCCTGAGGGATTTTACCCCAAAATTCCCAGTTTTGAGGGGTTTCATCCCAACATTCCCAATCTGGAAAATTTCATTCCCAAAATTCCCAATTCTGTTAGGATTTCAATTCCCAAAATTCCCAATCCCGAGGGATTTCATCTCAAAATTCCCAATCCTGAGGCATTTCCTGTTCCTGCTCAGCACCACCACGCACAGGATGGGCCCCGTGTGTAATTCCCAAAAAATTCCCAAAATTCCACATTCAGGACTCTCCCAATCCGTAAATTCCCAGTCCTGAGGAATTTCATCCCAAAATTCCCATTTCCTGCTGCAGCTCAGCACCACCGTGCACAGGATGGGCCCTGTGTGTGATTCCCAAAAAATTCCCAAAATTCCTGAATTTGAGAGAATTCAATCCCAAAATTCCCAATCCCAAAAGATTTAATTCCCAAAATTCCCATTTCCTGCTGCTGCTCAGCACCACCGTGCACAGGATGGGCCCCGTGTGTGATTCCCAAAAAATCCCCAAAAATTCCCAAAAATTCCCAAAATTCCCAAAATTCCTGAATTTGAGAGAATTAAATCCCAAAATTCCCAATCCCAAGGAATTTCATCCCAAAATTCCCATTTCCTTTTCCTGTTCAGCACCACCGTGCACAGGATGGGCCCCATGTGTGATTCCCAAAAAAATCCCCAAAAAATCCCAAAATTCCGGAATTTGAGAGAATTCAATCCCAAAATTCCCAATCCTGAGGGATTTCATTCCCAAAATTCCCAATCCCAAAATTCCCAATCCCAAAATTCCCAATCCCGAGGCATTTCCTGTTCCTGCTCAGCACCACCGTGCACAGGATGGGCCCCGTGTGTGATTCCCAAAAAAATCCCAAAATTCCTGAATTTGAGAGAATTCAATCCCAAAATTCCCAATCCCAAAAGATTTAATTCCCAAAATTCCCATTTCCTGCTGCTGCTCAGCACCACCGTGCACAGGATGGGCCCCGTGTGTGATTCCCAAAAAATCCCCCAAAATTCTCAAAAATTCCCAAAATTCCGGAATTTGAGTGAATTCAATCCCAAAATTCCCAATTCTGAAAGATTCCCAATCCCAAAATTCCCATTTCCTGTTCCTGCTCAGCACCACCGTGCACAGGATGGGCCCCGTGTGTGATTCCCAAAAAAATCCCAAAATTCCGGAATTTGAGAGAATTCAATCCCAAAATTCCCAATCCCAAAAGATTTAATTCCCAAAATTCCCATTTCCTGCTGCTGCTCAGCACCACCGTGCACAGGATGGGCCCCGTGTGTGATTCCCAAAAAATCCCCCAAAATTCTCAAAAATTCCCAAAATTCCTCAATTTGAGGGAATTCAATCCCAAAATTCCCAATTCTGAAAGATTCCCAATCCCAAAATTCCCAATCCTGAGGAATTTCATCCCAAAATTCCCATTTCCTGTTCCTGTTCAGCACCACCGTGCACAGGATGGGCCCTGTGTATGATTCCCAAAAAATTCCCAAAAAATCCCAAAATTCCTGAATTTGAGGGAATTCAATCCCAAAATTCCCAATCCTAAGGAATTTCATCCCAAAATTCCCATTTCCTGTTCCTGCTCAGCACCACCGTGCACAGGATGGGCCCTGTGTGTGATTCCCAAAAAATCCCAAAAAATTCCCAACAATTCCCAAAATTCCCAAAATTCCTGAATTTGAGAGAATTCAATCCCAAAATTCCCAATCCCAAGGAATTTCATCCCAAAATTCCCATTTCCTGTTCCTGTTCAGCACCACCGTGCACAGGATGGGCCCCATGTGTGATTCCCAAAAAAATCCACAAAAAAACCCAAAATTCCTGAATGTGAGTCAATTCAATCCCAAAATTCCCAATCCTGAGGGATTTCATTCCCAAAATTCCCAATCCCAAAATTCCCAATCCCAAAATTCCCAATCCCGAGGCATTTCCTGTTCCTGCTCAGCACCACCGTGCACAGGATGGGCCCCGTGTGTGATTCCCAAAAAATTCCCAAAATTCGCAAAATTCCTGAATTTGAGTCAATTCAATCCCAAAATTCCCAATTCTGAAAGATTCCCAATCCCAAAATTCCCAATCCTGAGGAATTTCATTTCAAAATTCCCCTTTCCTGTTCCTGTTCAGCACCACCGTGCACAGGATGGGCCCTGTGTGTGATTCCCAAAAAATTCCCAAAAAAATCCCAAAATTCCTGAATTTGAGGGAATTCAATCCCAAAATTCCCAATCCTGAGAGATTTCACTCCCAAAATTCCCAATCCCGAAAGATTTAATTCTGAAAATTCCCATTTCCTGCTGCTGTTCAGCACCACCATCCACAGGATGGGCCCCGTGTGTGATTCCCAAAAAAATCCCAAAATTCCGGAATTTGAGAGAATTCAATCCCAAAATTCCCAATTCCGAAAGATTCCCAATCCCAAAATTCCCATTTCCTGTTCCTGGTCAGCACCACCGTGCACAGGATGGGCCCCGTGTGTGATTCCCAAAAAATTCCCAAAATTCGCAAAATTCCTGAATTTGAGTCAATTCAATCCCAAAATTCCCAATTCTGAAAGATTCCCAATTCCAAAATTCCCATTTCCTGTTCCTGCTCAGCACCACCGTGCACAGGATGGGCCCCGTGTGTGATTCCCAAAAAAATCTCAGAATTCCCAAAATCCTGCATTTAGGACTCTCCCAATCCCAAAATTCCCAGTTCTGAGAGATTTCACTCCCAAAATTCCCAATCCCAAAAGATTTAATTCCCAAAATTCCCATTTCCTGCTGCTGTTCAGCACCACCGTGCACAGGATGGGCCCCGTGTGTGATTCCCAAAAAATTCCCAAAATTCCCAAAATTCCTGAATTTGAGTCAATTCAATCCCAAAATTCCCAGTCCTGAGGAATTTCATCGCAAAATTCTCATTTCCTGTTCCTGTTCAGCACCACCGTGCACAGGATGGGCCCTGTGTGTGATTCCCAAAAAATTCCCAAAAAAATCCCAAAATTCCTGAATTTGAGGGAATTCAATCCCAAAATTCCCAATCCTGAGAGATTTCACTCCCAAAATTCCCAATCCCAAAAGATTTAATTCCCAAAATTCCCATTTCCTGCTGCTGTTCAGCACCACCATGCACAGGATGGGCCCCGTGTGTGATTCCCAAAAAATTCCCAAAATTCGCAAAATTCCTGAATTTGAGTCAATTCAATCCCAAAATTCCCAATTCTGAAAGATTCCCAATCCCAAAATTCCCATTTCCTGTTCCTGCTCAGCACCACCGTGCACAGGATGGGCCCCGTGTGTGATTCCCAAAAAAATCCCAAAATTCCGGAATTTGAGAGAATTCAATCCCAAAATTCCCAATCCCAAAAGATTTAATTCCCAAAATTCCCATTTCCTGCTGCTGCTCAGCACCACCGTGCACAGGATGGGCCCCGTGTGTGATTCCCAAAACATCCCCCAAAATTCTCAAAAATTCCCAAAATTCCTCAATTTGAGGGAATTCAATCCCAAAATTCCCAATCCTGAGAGATTTCACTCCCAAAATTCCCAATGCCGAAAGATTTAATTCCAAAAAATTCCCATTTCCTGCTGCTGTTCAGCACCACCATGCACAGGATGGGCCCCATGTGTGATTCCCAAAAAATTCCCAAAATTCGCAAAATTCCTGAATTTGAGTCAATTCAATCCCAAAATTCCCAATTCTGAAAGATTCCCAATCCCAAAATTCCCATTTCCTGTTCCTGCTCAGCACCACCGTGCACAGGATGGGCCCCGTGTGTGATTCCCAAAAAATTCCCAAAATTCCTGAATTTGAGAGAATTCAATCCCAAAATTCCCAATTCTGAAAGATTCCCAATCCCAAAATTCCCATTTCCTGTTCCTGCTCAGCACCACCGTGCACAGGATGGGCCCCGTGTGTGATTCCCAAAAAATCCCCAAAATTCCGGAATTTGAGAGAATTCAATCCCAAAATTCCCAATCCCAAAAGATTTAATTCCCAAAATTCCCATTTCCTGCTGCTGCTCAGCACCACCGTGCACAGGATGGGCCCCGTGTGTGATTCCCAAAAAATCCCCCAAAATTCTCAAAAATTCCCAAAATTCCTCAATTTGAGGGAATTCAATCCCAAAATTCCCAATTCTGAAAGATTCCCAATCCCAAAATTCCCAATCCCAAGGAATTTCATCCCAAAATTCCCATTTCCTGTTCCTGTTCAGCACCACCGTGCACAGGATGGGCCCCATGTGTGATTCCCAAAAAAATCCCAAAAAAATCCCAAAATTCCGGAATTTGAGAGAATTCAATCCCAAAATTCCTAATCCAGAGGGATTTCATTCCCAAAATTCCCAATCCCAAAATTCCCAATCCCAAAATTCCCAATCCCGAGGCATTTCCTGTTCCTGCTCAGCACCACCGTGCACAGGATGGGCCCCGTGTGTGATTCCCAAAAAAATCCCAAAATTCCGGAATTTGAGAGAATTCAATCCCAAAATTCCCAATCCCAAAAGATTTAATTCCCAAAATTCCCATTTCCTGCTGCTGCTCAGCACCACCGTGCACAGGATGGGCCCCGTGTGTGATTCCCAAAAAATCCCCCAAAATTCTCAAAAATTCCCAAAATTCCTGAGTTTGAGGGAATTCATTTCCAAAATTCCCAATTCTGAAAGATTCCCAATCCCAAAATTCCCAGTCCTGAGGAATTTCATCCCAAAATTCCCATTTCCTGTTCCTGCTCAGCACCACCGTGCACAGGATGGGCCCCGTGTGTGATTCCCAAAAAAATCTCAAAATTCCCCAAATCCTGCATTTAGGACTCTCCCAATCCCAAAATTCCCAGTCCTGAGAGATTTCACTCCCAAAATTCCCAATCCCAAAAGATTTAATTCCCAAAATTCCCATTTCCTGCTGCTGTTCAGCACCACCGTGCACAGGATGGGCCCCGTGTGTGATTCCCAAAAAATTCCCAAAATTCCCAAAATTCCTGAATTTGAGTCAATTCAATCCCAAAATTCCCAGTCCTGAGGAATTTCATCGCAAAATTCTCATTTCCTGTTCCTGTTCAGCACCACCGTGCACAGGATGGGCCCTGTGTGTGATTCCCAAAAAATTCCCAAAAAAATCCCAAAATTCCTGAATTTGAGGGAATTCAATCCCAAAATTCCCAATCCCAAGGAATTTCACTCCCAAAATTCCCAATGCCGAAAGATTTAATTCCCAAAATTCCCATTTCCTGCTGCTGTTCAGCACCACCATGCACAGGATGGGCCCCGTGTGTGATTCCCAAAAAATTCCCAAAATTCGCAAAATTCCTGAATTTGAGTCAATTCAATCCCAAAATTCCCAATTCTGAAAGATTCCCAATCCCAAAATTCCCATTTCCTGTTCCTGCTCAGCACCACCGTGCACAGGATGGGCCCCGTGTGTGATTCCCAAAAAATTCCCAAAATTCCTGAATTTGAGAGAATTCAATCCCAAAATTCCCAATTCTGAAAGATTCCCAATCCCAAAATTCCCATTTCCTGTTCCTGCTCAGCACCACCGTGCACAGGATGGGCCCCGTGTGTGATTCCCAAAAAAATCCCAAAATTCCTGAATTTGAGAGAATTCAATCCCAAAATTCCCAAACCCAAAAGATTTAATTCCCAAAATTCCCATTTCCTGCTGCTGCTCAGCACCACCGTGCACAGGATGGGCCCCGTGTGTGATTCCCAAAAAATCCCCCAAAATTCTCAAAAATTCCCAAAATTCCTCAATTTGAGGGAATTCAATCCCAAAATTCCCAATTCTGAAAGATTCCCAATCCCAAAATTCCCAGTCCTGAGGAATTTCATCGCAAAATTCTCATTTCCTGTTCCTGTTCAGCACCACCGTGCACAGGATGGGCCCTGTGTGTGATTCCCAAAAAATTCCCAAAAAAATCCCAAAATTCCTGAATTTGAGGGAATTCAATCCCAAAATTCCCAATCCTGAGGAATTTCATCCCAAAATTCCCATTTCCTGTTCCTGTTCAGCACCACCGTGCACAGGATGGGCCCTGTGTGTGATTCCCAAAAAATCCCAAAAAATTCCCAACAATTCCCAAAATTCCCAAAATTCCTGAATTTGAGAGAATTCAATCCCAAAATTCCCAATCCCAAGGAATTTCATCCCAAAATTCCCATTTCCTGTTCCTGTTCAGCACCACCGTGCACAGGATGGGCCCCATGTGTGATTCCCAAAAAAATCCCAAAAAAATCCCAAAATTCCGGAATTTGAGAGAATTCAATCCCAAAATTCCTAATCCTGAGGGATGTCATTCCCAAAATTCCCAATCCCAAAATTCCCAATCCCAAAATTCCCAATCCCGAGGCATTTCCTGTTCCTGCTCAGCACCACCGTGCACAGGATGGGCCCCGTGTGATTCCCAAAAAAATCCCAAAATTCCTGAATTTGAGAGAATTCAATCCCAAAATTCCCAATCCTGAGGAATTTAATCCCAAAATTCCCATTTCCTGTTCCTGTTCAGCACCACCGTGCACAGGATGGGCCCTGTGTGTGATTCCCAAAAAATTCCCAAAAAAATCCCAAAATTCCTGAATTTGAGGGAATTCAATCCCAGAATTCCCAATCCTGAGAGATTTCACTCTCAAAATTCCCAATGCCGAAAGATTTAATTCCCAAAATTCCCATTTCCTGCTGCTGTTCAGCACCACCATGCACAGGATGGGCCCCGTGTGTGATTCCCAAAAAATTTCCAAAAAAATCACAAAATTCCGGAATTTGAGAGAATTCAATCCCAAAATTCCCAATCCTGAGGGATTTCATTCCCAAAATTCCCAATCCCAAAATTCCCAATCCCAAAATTTCCAATCCCGAGGCATTTCCTGTTCCTGTTCAGCACCACCGTGCACAGGATGGGCCCCGTGTGTGATTCCCAAAAAATTCCCAAAATTCGCAAAATTCCTGAATTTGAGTCAATTCAATCCCAAAATTCCCAATTCTGAAAGATTCCCAATCCCAAAATTCCCATTTCCTGTTCCTGCTCAGCACCACCGTGCACAGGATGGGCCCCGTGTGTGATTCCCAAAAAAATCTCAAAATTCCCAAAATCCTGCATTTAGGACTCTCCCAATCCCAAAATTCCCAGTCCTGAGAGATTTCACTCCCAAAATTCCCAATCCCAAAAGATTTAATTCCCAAAATTCCCATTTCCTGCTGCTGTTCAGCACCACCATGCACAGGATGGGCCCCGTGTGTGATTCCCAAAAAATTCCCAAAATTCGCAAAATTCCTGAATTTGAGTCAATTCAATCCCAAAATTCCCAATTCTGAAAGATTCCCAATCCCAAAATTCCCATTTCCTGTTCCTGCTCAGCACCACCGTGCACAGGATGGGCCCCGTGTGTGATTCCCAAAAAAATCCCAAAATTCCTGAATTTGAGAGAATTCAATCCCAAAATTCCCAATCCCAAAAGATTTAATTCCCAAAATTCCCATTTCCTGCTGCTGCTCAGCACCACCGTGCACAGGATGGGCCCCGTGTGTGATTCCCAAAACATCCCCCAAAATTCTCAAAAATTCCCAAAATTCCTCAATTTGAGGGAATTCAATCCCAAAATTCCCAATTCTGAAAGATTCCCAATCCCAAAATTCCCAATCCTGAGGAATTTCATCCCAAAATTCCCATTTCCTGTTCCTGTTCAGCACCACCGTGCACAGGATGGGCCCTGTGTGTGATTCCCAAAAAATCCCCAAAAATTCCCAACAATTCCCAAAATTCCCAAAATTCCTGAATTTGAGAGAATTCAATCCCAGAATTCCCAATCCCAAGGAATTTCATCCCAAAATTCCCATTTCCTGTTCCTGTTCAGCACCACCGTGCACAGGATGGGCCCCATGTGTGATTCCCAAAAAAATCCCAAAAAAATCCCAAAATTCCGGAATTTGAGAGAATTCAATCCCAAAATTCCCAATCCTGAGGGATGTCATTCCCAAAATTCCCAATCCCAAAATTCCCAATCCCAAAATTCCCAATCCCGAGGCATTTCCTGTTCCTGCTCAGCACCACCGTGCACAGGATGGGCCCCGTGTGTGATTCCCAAAAAATTCCCAAAATTCGCAAAATTCCTGAATTTGAGTCAATTCAATCCCAAAATTCCCAATTCTGAAAGATTCCCAATCCCAAAATTCCCATTTCCTGTTCCTGCTCAGCACCACCGTGCACAGGATGGGCCCCGTGTGTGATTCCCAAAAAAATCTCAAAATTCCCAAAATCCTGCATTTAGGACTCTCCCAATCCCAAAATTCCCAGTCCTGAGAGATTTCACTCCCAAAATTCCCAATCCCAAAAGATTTAATTCCCAAAATTCCCATTTCCTGCTGAAGTTCAGCACCACCGTGCACAGGATGGGCCCTGTGTGTGATTCCCAAAAAATCCCCAAAAATTCCCAAAAATTCCCAAAATTCCCAAAATTCCTGAATTTGAGAGAATTCAATCCCAAAATTCCCAATCCCAAGGAATTTCATCCCAAAATTCCCATTTCCTGTTCCTGTTCAGCACCACCGTGCACAGGATGGGCCCCATGTGTGATTCCCAAAAAAATCCCAAAAAAATTCCAAAATTCCTGAATTTGAGGGAATTCAATCCCAAAATTCCCAATCCTGAGAGATTTCACTCCCAAAATTCCCAATGCCGAAAGATTTAATTCCCAAAATTCCCATTTCCTGCTGCTGTTCAGCACCACCATGCACAGGATGGGCCCCGTGTGTGATTCCCAAAAAATTTCCAAAAAAATCCCAAAATTCCGGAATTTGAGAGAATTCAATCCCAAAATTCCCAATCCTGAGGGATTTCATTCCCAAAATTCCCAATCCCAAAATTCCCAATCCCAAAATTCCCAATCCCGAGGCATTTCCTGTTCCTGCTCAGCACCACCGTGCACAGGATGGGCCCCGTGTGTGATTCCCAAAAAATTCCCAAAATTCGCAAAATTCCTGAATTTGAGTCAATTCAATCCCAAAATTCCCAATTCTGAAAGATTCCCAATCCCAAAATTCCCATTTCCTGTTCCTGCTCAGCACCACCGTGCACAGCATGGGCCCCGTGTGTGATTCCCAAAAAATTCCCAAAAAAATCCCAAAATTCCTGAATTTGAGGGAATTCAATCCCAAAATTCCCAATCCTGAGAGATTTCACTCCCAAAATTCCCAATGCCGAAAGATTTAATTCCCAAAATTCCCATTTCCTGCTGCTGTTCAGCACCACCATGCACAGGATGGGCCCCGTGTGTGATTCCCAAAAAATTCCCAAAATTCCCAAAATTCCTGAATTTGAGTCAATTCAATCCCAAAATTCCCAATTCTGAAAGATTCCCAATCCCAAAATTCCCATTTCCTGTTCCTGCTCAGCACCACCGTGCACAGGATGGGCCCCGTGTGTGATTCCCAAAAAAATCCCAAAATTCCCAAAATCCTGCATTTAGGACTCTCCCAATCCCAAAATTCCCAGTTCTGAGAGATTTCACTCCCAAAATTCCCAATCCCAAAAGATTTAATTCCCAAAATTCCCATTTCCTGCTGCTGTTCAGCACCACCGTGCACAGGATGGGCCCTGTGTGTGATTCCCAAAAAATCCCCAAAAATTCCCAACAATTCCCAAAATTCCCAAAATTCCTGAATTTGAGAGAATTCAATCCCAAAATTCCCAATCCCAAGGAATTTCATCCCAAAATTCCCATTTCCTGTTCCTGTTCAGCACCACCGTGCACAGGATGGGCCCCATGTGTGATTCCCAAAAAAATCCCAAAAAAATCCCAAAATTCCTGAATTTGAGAGAATTCAATCCCAAAATTCCCAATCCTGAGGAATTTAATCCCAAAATTCCCATTTCCTGTTCCTGTTCAGCACCACCGTGCACAGGATGGGCCCTGTGTGTGATTCCCAAAAAAATCCCAAAAAAATCCCAAAATTCCTGAATTTGAGGGAATTCAATCCCAAAATTCCCAATCCTGAGAGATTTCACTCTCAAAATTCCCAATGCCGAAAGATTTAATTCCCAAAATTCCCATTTCCTGCTGCTGCTCAGCACCACCATGCACAGGATGGGCCCTGTGTGTGATTCCCAAAAAAATCCCAAAAAATCCCAAAATTCCGGAATTTGAGAGAATTCAATCCCAAAATTCCTAATCCTGAGGGATTTCATTCCCAAAATTCCCAATCCCAAAATTCCCAATCCCAAAATTCCCAATCCCGAGGCATTTCCTGTTCCTGCTCAGCACCACCGTGCACAGGATGGGCCCCGTGTGTGATTCCCAAAAAATTCCCAAAATTCGCAAAATTCCTGAATTTGAGTCAATTCAATCCCAAAATTCCCAATTCTGAAAGATTCCCAATCCCAAAATTCCCATTTCCTGTTCCTGCTCAGCACCACCGTGCACAGGATGGGCCCCGTGTGTGATTCCCAAAAAAATCTCAAAATTCCCCAAATCCTGCATTTAGGACTCTCCCAATCCCAAAATTCCCAGTCCTGAGAGATTTCACTCCCAAAATTCCCAATCCCAAAAGATTTAATTCCCAAAATTCCCATTTCCTGCTGCTGTTCAGCACCACCGTGCACAGGATGGGCCCCGTGTGTGATTCCCAAAAAATTCCCAAAATTCCCAAAATTCCTGAATTTGAGTCAATTCAATCCCAAAATTCCCAGTCCTGAGGAATTTCATCGCAAAATTCTCATTTCCTGTTCCTGTTCAGCACCACCGTGCACAGGATGGGCCCTGTGTGTGATTCCCAAAAAATTCCCAAAAAAATCCCAAAATTCCTGAATTTGAGGGAATTCAATCCCAAAATTCCCAATCCTGAGAGATTTCACTCCCAAAATTCCCAATGCCGAAAGATTTAATTCCCAAAATTCCCATTTCCTGCTGAAGTTCAGCACCACCATGCACAGGATGGGCCCTGTGTGTGATTCCCAAAAAATCCCCAAAAATTCCCAAAAATTCCCAAAATTCCCAAAATTCCTGAATTTGAGAGAATTAAATCCCAAAATTCCCAATCCCAAGGAATTTAATCCCATAATTCCCATTTCCTGTTCCTGCTCAGCACCACCCTGTACAGGATGGGCCCCGTGTGTGATTCCCAAAAAAATCCCAAAATTCGCAAAATTCCTGAATTTGAGTCAATTCAATCCCAAAATTCCCAATTCTGAAAGATTCCCAATCCCAAAATTCCCATTTCCTGTTCCTGCTCAGCACCACCGTGCACAGGATGGGCCCCGTGTGTGATTCCCAAAAAAATCTCAAAATTCCTGAATTTGAGAGAATTCAATCCCAAAATTCCCAATCCCAAAAGATTTAATTCCCAAAATTCCCATTTCCTGCTGCTGCTCAGCACCACCGTGCACAGGATGGGCCCCGTGTGTGATTCCCAAAAAATTGCCCAAAATTCCTGAATTTGAGTCAATTCAATCCCAAAATTCCCAATTCTGAAAGATTCCCAATCCCAAAATTCCCATTTCCTGTTCCTGCTCAGCACCACCGTGCACAGGAGGGGCCCAGAGTGTAATTCCCAAAAAATTCCCAAAATTCCTGAATTTGAGGGAATTCATTTCCAAAATTCCCAATTCTGTTAGGATTTCAATTCTCAAAATTCCCAATTCTGGGGGATTTAATTCCCAAAATTCCCAGTCCCGAGGGATTTCATCCCAAAATTCCCAATCTCAAAATTCCCAATCCTGAGGGATTTCATCCCAAAATTCCCAATTTTGGGGTATTTCTACCTAAAATTCCCAATCCTGAGGGATTTTACCCCAAAATTCCCAGTTTTGAGGGGTTTCATCCGAACATTCCCAATCTGGAAAATTTCATTCCCAAAATTCCCAATTCTGTTAGGATTTCAATTCCCAAAATTTCCCATCCTGAGGGATTTCATCTCAAAATTCCCAATCCAAAAATTCCCAATCCTGAGGCATTTCCTGTTCCTGCTCAGCACCACCGTGCACAGGATGGGCCCCGTGTGTAATTCCCAAAGAATTCCCAAAAAATTACCAAAAAATTCCCAAAAAATTGCCAAAAAATTCCCAAAATTCCACATTCAGGACTCTCCCAGTCCCAAAATTCCCAGTTCTTGGGAATTTAATTCCCAAAATTCCCAATCCTGAGGGATTTCAGTCCCCAAATCCCCAATTCTGGGGAATTTCATCCTGAAATTCCCAATCCCAAGGGATTTCATCCCAAAATTCCCAATCCCAAGGACTTTCAATCCCAGAATTCCCAATCCTGAGGAAATTTAATTCCTAAAATTCCCAATCCCGCGGGATTTAATTCCTAAAATTTCTAATCCTGAGGGATTTCAATCCTAAAAATTCCCAATCCTGGAGAAATTTAATTACCAGAGTTCCCAATCCCAAGGAATTTCAATCCCAAAATTCCCAGTCTCAAGGGATTTGATCCCAAAATTCCCAAAATCCCAAAGGATTTCAATCCCAAATTTCCCAAAGCTGAGGGAAAATTTGGGATGAGGAATTCTGGGATGAGGGAAAAAATTTTGGGATAAAGAATTCTGGGAATTAAAGGATGAAGGGGGGAAGATTTGGGATAAGGAATTCTGGGACGAGAGAGAAAATTTGGGATGAACAATTTTGGGAGGAGAGGGAAAATCTGGGATAAGAGATGTGGAAATTCCAGGATGAGAGGAAAAAATTTGGGATAAAAGAATTCCAGGAATTCTGGGATGAAGGGGGGAGGAAATCCAGGATGAGGTAGGAAAATCTGGAATAAGAGGGGTGGAAATTCTGGGAGAAGGGGGAAAAGTTGGGATAAGGAATTTTGGGATGAGAGTGAAAACTTTGGGATAAAGAATTCTGGGGATTCCAAGATGAAAGGGGAAAATTTGGGATAAGAAATTCCAGGAATTCTGGGATGAAGGGGGAAAAATCTGGGATAAGGAATTCTGGAATGAGGGAAAATTTAGGATAAAAAATTTTGGAATGAGAGAAAATTTGGGATAAAAAATTCTGGAATGAGAGAAAATTCGGGACAAAAATTTCTGGAATGAGAGAAAATTAGGGATAAAAAATTCTGGGAAGTGAGAGAAAAATCTGGGATAAAGAATTCCAGGAATTCTGGGATGAAGGGGGAAAAATCTGGGATAAGGAATTCTGGGATGAGAGTGAAAAATTCGGAATGAAGAATTCTGGGATGAGAGAGAAAATTTGGGATCAAGAATTCTGGGAATTCCAGGATGAAGAGGAGAAAATTTGGGAATAAAATCAGGAACAAGAGGGGTGGAAAATTCTGGCAATTCCGACTTTTCCAGGAGAATTCCAGAGGTTTTTCCAAAGTTTTTTTCCAGAGCTGGGGAGAAATTTGGGATGCAGGGAAAACAAGGAAGGGCTTCCTATGGAATATCAGAATTTTGGGATGGAATTCCCAGAAAATTCTGGGGAAATCCTGGGAATTTTGGGAATTCTGAGCCGGTTTTTCCTGGGTTTTTTTTGGGAATTCTGAGGGGGTTTTCCCTTTTTTTTTTTTTTGGGAATTAGGGGTTTTTTTTGGGAATTTTGGGGGGTTTTTTTTGGAATTTTGGTTTTTTTTTGGGAATTCTGGGGTTTTTTTGGGGAATTCTGGTTTTTCCCGGGTTTTTTTTGGGAATTCTGAGGGGGTTTTTCCCTTTTTTTTTTTGGGAATTCGGGTTTTTTTTGGGAATTCTGAGTTGGTTTTTCTGGTTTTTTTTTTGGGAATTTGGGGGTTTTTTTGGGAATTCTGGGTTTTTTTGGGAATTCTGGTTTTTCCCGGGTTTTTTTTGGGAATTCTGAGGGGGTTTTTCCCTTTTTTTTTTTGGGAATTCGGGGTTTTTTTGGGAATTCTGAGTTGGTTTTTCCGGTTTTTTGTTTTTTTTTTTTTTGGAATTTGGGTTTTTTTTGGGAATTCTGGTTTTTTTTTGGGAATTCTGGTTTTTCCCGGATTTTTTTTGGGAATTCTGAGTTGGTTTTTCCTGGGTTTTTTTTGGGAATTCTGGTTTTTCCTGCAGGTTTTGTGGCCGTTCCTGCTGGAATTTCTGATCCCAGCTCAGTTCAGCCCAGCCCTGACCCCTCTGTGCAGGAGTTTGACATTCCTGGCTGGAAAAATTCGGGAAGAACAACCGGAAAATGAGACCTGGATCCGCTCTGAGCATCGTGGTAAATCCCAAAAAAAAAAAAAATCCGAAAAAAATTCCTGCCCAAATTGTTGAAAAATTAAAAAAAATTATCCCCCAAAAAAAAAAAAAATTCAAGAAAAAAAGGGCCTCCAAAAATTCACAAAAAATTTAAAAATGATCCAAAAAATCCCATCCCACAATCCTAGAAGAATCCCCCCAAAAAATCCCAAAAACTCACAAAAAAATAGAAAAAAAAGTCCCCTAAAAATTCACCAAAAATAAAAAAAAAAGCCTAAAAAAATCCCACCCCCAAAATCCTAGAAAAATTAAAAAAAAATTTAAAAAATTCCCAAAAAATCACACCCCCCAAAAAATAAATTAAAAAAAAAATCCACCCAAAATTCACCAAAAATAAAAAAATGCCCAAACAAATCCCACACCAAAATCCTAGAAAAATGAAAAAAAAATCACCCCCCCAAAAAAATAAATTTTACAAAAAAGTCCCCCAAAAATTTACCAGAAATAAAAAAATGACCAAAAAAATCCCCCCCAAAATCCTAGAAAAATCCCCCAAAAAATTGCAAAAAATGACCAAAAAAAATCCAAAAAAAGTGCCCCAAAAATTCACCAAAAATAAAAAATAAATGCCCAAAAAAATCCCCTCCCAAATCCTAGAAAAATAAAAAAAATAAATTCCAAAAATCACCCAAAAAAAATTTTTCCAAAAAAAGTCCCCCAAAAGTTCACAAAAAATTAAAAATGCCAAAAAAAATCCCCCCCAACATCCTAGAAAAATAAAAAAATAAAAAAAAACACAAAAAATCACCCCCCCAAAAAAAAAAAATTAAAAAAAAAGTCCCTCAAAAATTCACCAAAAATAAAAAAATGCCCCAAAAAATCCCCCCACAAAATCCTAGAAAAACTAAAAAAAAATCCCAAAAAATCACCCAAAAAAAAATTTCCCCTAAAAAATCCCAAACAAATTCCCAAAAAATCCTCCCAAAAATCCCCCGAAAAACAAAAAAAAAATTCCAAAAAATCCTCCCCAAAAATCTCCAAAAAATCCCACAAAAATTCCCCCAAAAATCCTCCCAAAATCCCCCCAAAAATTCCAAAAAATTCCAAAAACTCCCCCCAGAAACGCCCAAAAATTCCCAAAAAAATCTAAAAAAATCCAAAAAAAAACCCCCCAAAAAATCCCAAAAAAATCCCCAAAAAATCCCCCAAAAATCCCCAAAAAATCCCCAAAAAATCCTCAAAAATCCCCCAAAAATCCCAAAAAAATTCTCTCAAAAAATAATATTAAAAAAATCCTCCAAAAACTCCCAAAAAATCTCCAAAAAATCTCCAAAAAAATCCCCCCAAAAATTCCAAAAACTCCCCAGGGAAACCCCCAAAAAATTCCCAAAAAATCCCCAAAAATTCCCCCGAAAAATCCCCAAAAATTCTCCAAAAATCCCCCAAAAAAATCCCCCCAAAAATCCCAAAAAATTCCAAAAACTCCCCCCAGAAACGCCCAAAAATTCCCAAAAAATCTAAAAAAATAAAAAAAAAAACCCCAAAAAATCCCACAAAAATCCAGAAAAATTCCCCAAAAATCCCATAAAAAAATCCCCCAAAAATCCCAAAAAATCCCAAATAAATTCCCTAAAATTCCCTAAAAAATTCCCAAAAAATCCTCTAAAAAACCCCAAAAATAAAAAAAAAAAATCTCCCAAAAAATCCCTCCAAAAATCCCCAAAAAATTCCAAAAAATCCCGTCCAAAAAACCCCCAAAAAATCCCCAAAAAAACCCCAAAAAACCCAAAAAATTTCAAAAAATCCCCAAAAATCCCAAAAAAAATCACCCCAAAAAAACCCCAAAAATTCCCATAAAATCCCCCAAAGAAATCCCCAAAAATCCCAAAAAAAAACCCCAAAAATTCCCAAAAAATGCCCAAAAATTCCCCCCAAAAATCTCCAAAAAATCCCCCAAAAATCCCCCCAAAACCCCAAAACATTCCAAAAAATCCCCTCAAAAAAAACCCCAAAATCCCCCAAAAATTCCCAAAAAATTTTAAAAAATCCCCCCCAAGAATCCAAAAAAAATCCAGAAAAATTCCCCAGAAAATAAAAAAAAAATCCCAAACAAATTCCCAAAACCTCAAAAAATCTCCAAAAATCCCAAAAAAAATCCCCCCCAAAAAACCCCAAAAATTCCCAAAAAATCTCCCAAAGAAATCCTCCAAAAATCCCCCCCAGAAAAAAAAAAAAAAACAAAAATTCCCAAAAAATCCCCAAAAATTCCCCCGAAAAATCCCCAAAAATCTCCAAAAAATCCCCCTATAATCCCCAAAAAATGCCAAAAAATTCCAAAAACTCCCCCCAGAAACGCCCAAAAATTCCCAAAAAATCCAAAAAAATCCCCCCAAAAAAATCCAGAAAAATTCCCCAAAAAATTCCCCCCAAATAAAAAAAAATCCCCCAAAAAACCCCAAAAAATTCCAAAAAATCCCCTCCAAAAAACCCCCCAAAATCCCCCCAAAATTCCCAAAAAATTAAAAAAACAAATCCCAAAAAATCCCAGAAAAATTCCCTCAAATTAAAAAAAAAAAAAAAAAAAAAAAAAACTCCAAAAAATTCTCCAAAAAAATTCCAAAAAAATTCCCCCAAAAATCCCCAAAAATTCCCAAAAATTAAAAAATAAAAAAAATCAGGATCAGGGTTGGGAATTTTTTGGGAATTTTGATTTTTTTTTCCCATTTTTCTTTCTTTTCCCAGGAAATTTTCCGTCTCCTCAAGCTCTGACCGTCAGGCTCTTGGTGAGTTTGGGAATTTTTGGGAATTTTTTTGGGAATTTTTGGGGAAATATTTTGGAATTTTTTTGAAATTTTTTGGGATTTTTTTGGGAATTTTTTGCGGATTCTTTGGGGAATTTTTTTGGGATTTTTTGGGAATTTTTTGGGGGGGGATTTTTGGGGAATTTTTTGAGAATTTTTTTGGAATTTTTTGAGATTTTTTGGGAATTTTTTTGGAATTTTTGGGGAATTTTTTGGGAATTTTTTGAGATTTTTTTTTAATTTTTGGGGAATTTTTTGGGATTTTTTTTGGAATTTTTGGGGATTTTTGGGGAATTTTTTGAGATTTTTTTGAGAATTTTTTTGGAATTTTTGGGGAATTTTTTTGGGATTTTTTGGGAATTTTTGGGGGGGATTATTTGGGGAATTTTTTGAGAATTTTTGGGGGAATTTTTTTGGGATTTTTTTGGGAATTTTTGGGGAATTTTTGGGGATTTTTTGGTGAATTTTTTGTGAATTTTTTTGGAATTTTTGAGGAATTTTTTTGAGGGATTTTTTGGGGAATTTTTTGAGATTTTTTTTTTTTATTTTTGGGGAATTTTTTGGGATTTTTTTGGGAGAATTTATTTGGGATTTTTGGGGATTTTTTGGGAATTTTTTGGGGGGATTTTTTGGGGAATTTTTTGAGAATTTTTTTGGAATTTTTTGGGATTTTTTTGGGAATTTTTGGGGACTTTTTTGGGGAATTTTTTTAAATTTTTTTTGGATTTTTTTTTGAATTTTGGGGAATTTTTAGGAATTTTTTGGGAATTTTTGGGGAATTTTTTGGGAATTTTTTTGGAATTTTTTGGGATTTTTTTTGTAATTTTGGGGGATTTTTAGGAATTTTTTGAGAATTTTTGGGGAATTTTTTGGGAATTTTTTTGAGGAATTTTTTGGGGAATTTTTTGAGAATTTTTGGGGAAATTTTTGGGAATTTTTTGAGGGATTTTTTGGGGAATTTTTTGAGAATTTTTTTGAAATTTTTTGGGGATTTTTGGGGGATTTTTTGAGAATTTTTGGGGAATTTTTTGGGAATTTTTTGTGATTTTTTTGGGAATTTTTAGGGATTTTTGGGGAATTTTTTGGGAATTTTTTGAGATTTTTTTGGGAATTTTTGGGGAATTTTTGGGGAATTTTTTGAGAATTTTTTTGGAATTTTTGAGGAATTTTTTTGAGGGATTTTTTGGGGAATTTTTTGAGATTTTTTTTTTTTTTATTTTTAGGGAATTTTTTGGGATTTTTTTGGGAATTTTTTGGGATTTTGGGGGATTTTTTGGGAATTTTTTGGGGGGATTTTTTGGGGAATTTTTTTTTATACTTTTTTTGGAGATTTTTTTTGGAATTTTTTTGGATTTTTTTGGGAATTTTTGGGGATTTTTGGGGAATTTTTTGGGATTTTTTTGGGAATTTTGGGGAATTTTTAGGAATTTTTTGAGAATTTTTGGGGAATTTTTTGGGAATTTTTTTGAGGGATTTTTTGGGGAATTTTTTGAGAATTTTTTTGAAATTTTGGGGGATTTTTGGGGGATTTTTTGAGAATTTTTTTTTTGAATTTTCTGGGAATTCCCGAGGTATTTCTGTCCCGAGGTGTGAGAAAAAGTTGGGAAAATCCCCTAAAATCTTCCTTGGAAAAGCTGAGGGGGCATTTCCTGATCTCAGCATTCCCAGATTTTGTCATTCCCAGATTTTGTCATTCCCAGAATTCCAGCATTCCCAGATTTTCGGATTCCCTGATTTTGTCGTTCCCTGATTTCTGCATTCCATGATTTCATAATTTCCTGATTTTAATTTTCCATGATTTCAGCATCCCCAGAATTCCCTGATTTCATCATTCCCAGAATTCCAGAATTCCCAAATTTCATCATTCCTTGATTTTAGAATTCCCTGATTTTATCATTCCTTGATTTCAACATTCCCTGATTTTATCATTCCATGATTTTATCATTCCCCGAATTCCAGAATTCCCTGATTTCATCATTCCATGATTTTCTCGTTCTCTGATATCAGCATTCCCTAATTTTATTCCATGATTTTAGGATTCCATGATTTTATCATTCCCAGAATTCCAGAAATCTCTGGTTTTATCATTCCTTGATTTCAGATTTCCCTGATTTCATCATTCCCAGAATTCCCTGATTTTATCATTCCTTGATTTCAACATTCCCAGAATTCCAGAATTCCATTATTTCAACATTCTCAGATTTTAGGATTCCCTGATTTCATCATTCCTTGATTTCAACATTTCCCTGATTTTATTCCATGATTTTGGGATTTCCATGATTTTTTCATCCCCTGATCTCAGCATTCCCTGATTTTATCATTCCCAGAATTCCAGAATTCCCTGATTTTATCATTCCCTGATTTCAACATTCCCGATTCCATTCCCACTTTTTTCTCACTTTTCCCACTTTTTTCCCAATTTTTCCCCACTTCTCCCAAATTTTTTCCACTTCTCCCAATTTTTTCCCGCTTTTCCCACTTTTTCCACTTTTTCCCAATTTTCCCAATTATTTCCCACTTTTCCCAAGTTTTTCTCTCAAATTCCAGCCCAGATTCCCAATTTTTCCTCTGGAATTCAGCTCAAATTCCCCATTTTTTTTCCTATGCAATTCCCACTTTTTTCACCACAATTCCATCTCAGATTCCCAATTTTTCCTCTGAAATTCCAGCTCAAATTCCCATTTTTACTCCAGAACCCTTTCCCATCTGGAATTCCCATTTCCATTCCCACTTTTCCTAATTTTCCCCAATTTCCCCCAATTTCCCCCAATTTTCCCCAATTTTTCCCGAAATTTCCCAATTTTTCCCAATTTTTCCCAACTTACCTCAATTTTCCCCAATTTTCCCAATTTTCCCCAATTTTCCCATTTTTTCCCAATTTCCCCCAATTTTCCCCAATTTTTCCCCATTTTCCCAATTTTTCCCAATTTTCCCCAATTTTCCCCAATTGTCCCCAATTTTCCCCGAAATTTTTCCCAATTTTCCCCAATTTTTCCCAATTTTCCCCAATATTCCCATTTCCCCCCAATTTTTCCCAATTTTCCCCGATTTTTCCCATTTTTCCCGATTTTTCCCAATCTTTCCCAATTTTTCTGATTTTTTTCCCAATTTTCCCCAGTTTTCCCCAGTTTTCCCCTTTTTTCCCAATCTTTCCCAATTTTTACCAATTTTTACCGATTTTTCCCGATTTTCCCCAATTTTTCCGATTTTTCCCAATATTTCCCAATTTTTCCTAATTTTTCCCAATTTTTCCCGATTTTTCCCAGTTTTTCCCTAATTTTCCCAATTTTTCCCGATTTCCCCCAATTTTTCCCATTTTTTCCCAATTTTTCCCAATTTTTCCCACTTTCCCCAATTTTTCCCAATTTTTCCCGATTTCCCCCAATTTTCCCCAATTTTTCCCAATTTTTCTCGATTTTCCCAATTTTCCCAATTTTTCCCAATTTTCCCTAATTTTTCCCAATTTTTCTCCAATTTTCCTAATTTTCCCCAATTTTCCCCAATTTTTCCCGATATTTCCCAATTGTTCCCCAATTTTTCCCAAAATTTCCCGATATTTCCCAATTTTTCCTGATTTTTCCCGATTTTTCCCCAATCTTTCCCAATTTTTCCCATTTTTCCCGATTTTTCCCGATTTTTCCCAATTTTCCCCCATTTTTATCCCGTTTTTTCCCTAATTTTCCCCAATTTTCCACCCAATTTTTCCCATATTTTACCCCAATTTTTTCCCAATTTCTCCCAAATTTTCCCCAATTTTTCTCCAAATTTTCCCCAATTTTCCCCCAATTTTCCCCCATTTTTCCACCATTTCCCCATTTTACCCAATTTTTCCCCATTTCTCCCAATTTTTCCCAATTTTTCCCCAATTTCCTTCAATTTTCCCCATTTTTCCTGATTTTTCCCCATTTTTCCCCAATTTTTCCCGATTTTTCCCATTTTTCCCGATTTTCCCCCAATTTTTCCCATTTTTTTTCCCATTTTTCCCGATTTTTCCCGATTTTTTCCCCATTTTTTCCCCATTTTTCCCATTTTTTTCCCCATTTTTCCCATTTTTTTCCCCATTTTTCCCAATTTTTCCCGATTTTTCCCCATTTTTCCCCATTTTTCCCAATTTTCCCCCGATTTTCCCCGATTTTTCCCGATTTTTCCCCATTTTTCCCGATTTTTCCCGATTTTTCCCCATTTTCCCCCATTTTTCCCCATTTTTCCCAATTTTTCCCCATTTTTCCCGATTTTTCCCGATTTTTCCCGATTTTTCCCAATTTTTCCCGATTTTTCCCCATTTTTCCCCATTTTTCCCCAATTTTCCCCCATTTTCCCCATTTTTCCCGATTTTTCCCGATTTTCTCCGATTTTCCCCATTTTTCCCAATTTTTCCCGATTTTCCCCATTTTCCCCCAGTTTTTCCCCATTTTCCCCGATTTTTCCCCAATTTCCCCCAGATTTTTTCCCAATTTCCCCATAAATTTTCCCCGATTTTTCCCAATTTTTCCCGGTTTTTCCCAATTTTCCCGATTTTTCCCCATTTTTCCCAATTTTTCCCGGTTTTTCCCAATTTTCCCGATTTTTCCCGGTTTTTCCCAATTTTCCCGATTTTTCCCGATTTCCCCCCATTTTCCCCATTTTTCCCGATTTTCCCCAATTTTTCCCGTTTTTTCCCAATTTTTCCCAATTTTCCCCAATTTTTCCCGTTTTTTCCCATTTTTCCCGATTTTTCCCCATTTTTCCCGATTTTCCCGATTTTTCCCATTTTTCCCGATTTTCCCCCAATTTTCCCCAATTTTTCCCGTTTTTTCCCAATTTTCCCATTTTTCCCCATTTTTCCCGTTTTTCCCAATTTTCCCCAATTTCCCCATTTTCCCCGATTTTTCCCATTTTCCCCGATTTCCCCCAATTTTTCCCCATTTTTCCCCATTTTTCCCCATTTTTACCCAATTTCCCCATTCCCCATTTTTCCCCTTTCCCCATTTTTCCCCTTTTCCCACATTTTTCCCCATTATTCCCCCCATTTTTCCCAGATTTTCCCCAATTTTTCCCCATTTTTCCCATTTTCCCCCATTTTTCCCGATTTTTCCCGATTTTTCCCAATTTTCCTCCATTTTTTCCCGATTTTTCCAGGCCGTTTCCTCCCAGCCCTTCCTCTCTCCCGGCCGCGGCGCCGCCGCCCTGCGCCTGCTCCAGGTGCTCCAGGTCCATCCCCAGCTGGAAGGTCGGGAAAAGAAAAGAAAAAAAAATTTCCCGGAATTGTCATTCCCGGATTTTTCCCATTCTGGGATTTTTTTTGGGATTGGGGAAGTCGCAAAAATGGGATTTTTGGGGGGTTTTTTTCCTGTTGAATTTGGGGTGGGATAATAATTGGGGTTTGTGGGGTTTATGGGATTTGTGGGATAATTTTGTGGGATTTGGGGACTTGTGGGATTTATGGGATAATGGGATTTGTGGGTTTTATGGAATTTATGGGATTTGTGGGATAATGGGATAATGAGATCTATGGGATTTGTGGGATTTGTGGGATTTGTGGGACTTGTGGGATTTGTGGGATAATAGGATTTATGGGATTTGTGGGATTTGTGGGATAATGGGGTTTGTGGGATAATGGGATTTATGAGATTTAGGCGATTTATGGGATTTTGGGATTTTTGGGATAATGGGATTTCTGGGATTTATGGGATTTGTGGGGTTTATGGGATAATGGGATTTCTGGGATACTGGGATTTATGGGATTTATGGGTTTTATGGAATTTATGGGATTTGTGGGATTTGTGGGATTTATGGGATAATGGGATTTATGATATTTGTGGGATTTGTGGGATTTGTAGGATTTGCTGGATTTATGAGATTTGAGGAATTTATGAGATAATAGGATTTGTGGGATCCATGAGGTTAATGGGGTTTGTGGGATAATGGGATTTATGAGATATATGGGATTTATGGGATAATGGGATTTGTGGGATAATGGGATTTTGGGATTATGGGATTTATGGGATTTGTGGGATTTGTGGGATAATGGGGTTTATGGGATAATGGGATTTATGATATTTATGGGATTTGTGGGATTTGTAGGATTTGCTGGATTATGGGATTTGAGGAATTTATGAGATAATAGGATTTGTGGGATAATGGGATTTATGGGATTTGTGGGATTTATGGGATAATGGGATTTCTGGGATAATGGGATTTATGGGATTTATGGGATTATGGGATTATAGAACACCGGGATCATAGGATGGATGGGATAATGGGATCCATGGGATGGGATTTATGGGATCTATGGGATAATGGAATGGAATCATGGCTTTAATGGGATTTATGGATGGGATCCATGGGATTTATGGGATAATAGGATAATGGGATTTATGGGATTATAGAAAACTGGGATGATGGAATGGGAGAGGATCATGGGATGGATGGGATAATGGGATTGATGAGGTTTATGGGATCATGGGATGGGATGGGATGGGATGGGATGGGATGGGATGGGATGGAATCCCTGGGATTTATGGGATAATGGGATGGGATTTATGGGATTTATGGGATAGAATCCATGAGATTTATGGGATTATGGGATAATGGGATTGATGAGGTTTCTGGGATCACGGGATAATGGGATTTATGTGATAATAGGATTGATGGGATGGATGGAGTGGGATCCATGGGATAATCAGGAATTCTCCCAATCCATCCTCCCCCCGTCCGACATTCCCAAAATCCCGATTTTTTTTTTTTTTTTTTTTTTTTTTTTTTTTTTTTTTTTATCCCAGAGAACACCGAGAATTCCCTGTGCCAGCAGGAATGGGAGGAGAAGCTGCTCCAGGTGTGGATCCCAGGAATTTTGAATCCAGGTTTTCCCTGGATTTTGGATCTGGAAAAGGAATCCTGGGCTGGGAAAGGAGCGGGAAAATCAAATCCCAGGAGATTTTCCCGTGGAAAATCCCGGAATTTCCTGAGGAAATCCAGGATTGGGATTCCCAGGGAGAAGGGGCCAGGCTGTGTTCGCTGGGAATTTTGGGATGGAAAACCAGAATTCCAAAGGGTCAGAAGCATTCCATGGGAAATTTGGGATGGGAAACCAGAATTCCAAAGGATCCTCAACTTTTTGTGGGAAATTTGGGATGGAAAACCGGAATTCCAAAGGGATTTTGGGATTGAAAACCAAAATTCCAGAGGGATCCAGGGTGGAAAACCAGAAATCCAAAGGATCCTCAGTCTTCCATGGAAAATTTGGGGTGGGAAACCAGAATTCCAAAGGGATTTTTGGGGTTGGAAACCAGAATTCCAGAGGGATCCAGGATGGGAAACCAGAATTCCAAAGGGATTTTGGGGTGGAAAACCAGAATTCCAAAGGATCCTCAACTTTTTGTGGGAAATTTGGGATGGAAAACCAGAATTCCAGAGGGATTTTGGGATTGAAAACCGGAATTCCAGAGGTATCCAGGGTGGGAAACCAGAATTCCAAAGGGATTTTCGGGTGGAAAACCAGAATTCCAGAGGGATTTTTGGGTGAAGGATCCTCTGTCTTCCATGGAAAATTTGGGGTGGGAAACCAGAATTCCAAAGGGATTTTTGGGTGAAAAACCAAAATTCCTAAAGGTCTTTCCATGGGAATTTCCATGGGAAACCCAACATTCCAAAGTCCCGACGCGTTTCCATGGAGACCCAGAGTTTTGGGATTCCCGGCTGGAATTCCTGGAATTCCTCCCATCCCTTTCCTTATCCCAGTTTCTCCGGGAATCCCTGGCGTCCATCCCGGATAAATCCTGGATTTGCCCTTTGGTGTCGGAGATTTTCCGGCAGCTCCGCGCCTCCGACGGCTCCCAGGGGGAAAAGGTGAGGATTGGGAAAATCCGGGAATTTTTTCCAGGGGAATTTTTCCCCTTTGGAAAAGTTGGAGGAATTTGTGGAAATCCCTGGGATTGTTCAGCATCTTCAAGGTGGGAATTCCTGGGAGATTTCTGGGAGTGGGGATGGGAAAAAGTGGGAATGGGAATGGGAATAATGGGGAAAATGGGAATGGAAAAATGGGAATGGAAATAATGAGGAAAATGGGAAAAATGGGATCGGGAAGGGGAAAAATGGGAATGGGAATAATGGGAAATTGGGAATGGGGAAAAATAGGAAAAATGGAAAAAATGGGAAAAAAATGGGGAAAATGGGAATGGGGAAAAATGGGAATGGGAAATTGGGAAAGTGGGAAAATGGGAATGGAAATAATGGGGAAAAATTGGAGTGGGGAAAATGGGATTGGGAAGGGGGAAAATGGGGAAAAATGGGAATAATGGGAATGGGGAAAATGGGGAAAATGGGAATGGGAAAAATGAGAGTAATGGGAAAAATGGGAATGGGGAAGAATGGGGAAAAATGGGAATGGGAAAAAATGGGAAAAATGGGGAAAATGGGAATGGGGAAAAATGGGAATGGGAAATTGGGAAAGTGGAAAATGGGAATGGAAATAATGGGGAAAATGGGGAAAATCGGAAAAATGATAAAAATGGAACAAATGGGGAATTTTTTTTTTTTTTTCCCAGGATTTCCTCTACAGATCCATGGGGACGGCGCTGGGGTTGTGTCCCAGTAAGGAACTGGTCCGGAAGCAGCTCCAGGAACTCCTGGAAAACGCCCGGTACCAGGAGGAGGCGGAGCGGGAGGTGAGGAATTCATGGAAAATCCCAAAGATTTGGGAAAACCCCAAGGAATTTTAGGAATTTTCATCCTGGGAAAGGGTTTTAGGAGTCGCTCCTCCTGGTGGGAATGTGGGGGTTGGGCTCCTTGGAATTCCATGATTTTTTTTTATCAGGATTTCCATGGAATTCCAGGGTTTTAGTGTGGATTCCACAGAATTCCAGGATTTTAGAGGGATTTCTTGGAGTTCCAGGATTTTAGTTGGGATTTCTTGGAGTTCCAGGATTTTACTTGGAATTCCAGGATTTTAGGCAGGATCTGACAGAATTCCAGGATTTTAGTGGAGATTCCCCAGAATTCCATGGTTTTAGCCAGGAATCCCAAGAAATTCCAAGATTTTAGAGGGATTCCATGGAATTCTGTTATTTTATTCAAAATCCCACAAAATTCCCAGGTTTTAGAAGGATTCATTGAAATTCCAGGATTTTAGTTGGGATCTCAAGAAATTCCAGGATTTTAGTTCAGGTCCCACAGAATTCCAGGATTTTAGTAGGAATCCTATGGAATTCTGGGGTTGGGAATGGGATTTCCCGATGGGATGGGGGTGAAAAGTGTGGAATTCTGTGGGAATTGTGGCTAAAATCTTGGAATTCCTTGGAAATCTTTGCTAAAATCCTGGATTTCCGTGGGAATCTCTGCTAAAATCCTGGAAATTCTGCGGGAATTCCATGAAATCGTGACTAGAATTGTGGAATTCTATGGGATGTGACTAAAATCCCAAAATCTCATGGAATCTTTACTAAAATCCTGAAATTCTGTGGGAATTGAGTGGAATCCTGACTAGAATCATGGAATTCTGTGGAATCCACACTAAAATCTTGGAATTCCATGGGACTCTTTACTATAATCCTGGAAATTCCTTGGGATTCCACCTAAAATCCTGAAATTCCATGGAATCCTACTAAAAATACTGGAATTCTTGGAATTCCCGTTAAAATGCTGGAATTCCATGGAATTACAACTAAAATCCTGGAATTCCATGCAAATGTTTACTAAAATCTTGGAATTCTGTGGGAATTCCACGGAATCCAGACTAAAATCCTGGAATTCTGTGGAATCCCAACTAAAGTCCCGAAATTCCATGGAATCCCTAAAATCCTGGAATTCCACGGCATCCATCTAAAATCCTGGAATTTTCTGGGATCATGAATAAAATAACAGAATTCCATGGAATCCCTCTGAAATCCTGGAATTTCTTGCGATTCCTGGCTAAAATAATGGAATTCTTTCAGATCCTGACTAAAATACTGGAATTCCAAGTAAAATCTTGGAATTCTATGGGAATTCAACTAAAATCCTGGAATTCCAAGAAATCCCTCTAAAATTCCTGGAATTCTGTAGAATCCACACTAAAATCCTGGAATTCCATGGAATCCCTGATAAAAATCATGGAATTCCAAGGAGCCCCATCTTAAATCCAGGAATTCTGTGGAATCCTGACTAAAAGCCCAGAATTCCATGGAATTCCTGCTAAAATCCTGGAATTCTGTGGGATCTTTTCGAAAATTCTGGAATCCCAACTAAAATCCTGGAATTTCAATGAATCCTTCTAAAACCTGGGAATTTTGTGGGATTTTGAATAAAATAACAGAATTCCATGGAATCCCTCTAAAATCTTGGAATTTCTTGGGATTCCTGGCTAAAACCATGGAATTTTGGGGAATCATGGCTAAAATCCTGGAATTCTGTCAGATCCTGCCTAAAATCTGGAATTCCAAGCAAAATCCTGGAATTCCAAGAAATCCCTCTAAAATCCTGGAATTCTGTGGGAACTTGACTAAAATCTTGGAATTCCAAGAAATCCCTGTTAGAAATCATGGAATTCCAAGGAACCTTTTCCAAATCCCTGGAATTCTGTGGAAATCCTGACTGCAATCCTGGAATTCCCCGGGATTCCTGGCTGAAATCATGGAATTCTGGGGAGCTCCTCCTAAAATCCTGGAATTCTGTGGGATGCTGGCTAAAAATAATGGAATTCATGGGATTCTTAGCTAAAATCATGGAATTTTGGGGAATCCCAACTAAAATCCAGGAATCTGGCTGGAATTCATGGAATTCCAGGGATGGAGCAGCCAAAATTCCATCCCAGCCCTTCCCAGGCGGGAATTCTTTCCCAAAATCACAGAATTCCTGGAATTCCAGCCTGGAATTGGTCTGTGCATATCCAAGCAGGGTTGGAATTCCCTTGGAATTCCAGGAATGATCCCTGAAAAAAACTTTGGGAATTCCTGACCGGCCTCTCCCGGGTTTTATTCCTGGAATTCCTGCAGGGTCTGGCTTCCTGCTTTGGGATTTGTGCCCGGAATCATCTGGAAGAGACTTTGGAAAAGTTGGAGGAATTTGTGAAATCCGACGTCTTCAAGAAATCCCTGGGATTGTTCAGCATCTTCAAGGTGGGAATTCCTGGGAGATTTCTGGGAATGGGGATGGGAAAAATGGGAATGGGGATGGGAAAAATGGGAATAATGGGAAAAATGGGAATGGGGAATTGGGAATGGGATAAATGGGAAAGGGAATAATGGGAATGGGAAAAATGGGAATGGGAAAAATGAGAATGGGAAATTTGGAATTGGGAACAGGAGTAATGAGAATGGGAATAATGGGAATAGGAATGGGATTGGGGAAAATGGGAATGGGAAAAATGGGATTGGAATGGGAATGGGAACGGGAAAGGGAAAAATAGGAATTCTGAGAATGGGAATTCTGGGAATGAGGAAAATGGGAATGAAAATGGGATTGGGAAAAATGGGAATGGGAAATTGGGAATGGGGAAAATGAGAATGGGAAAAATGGGATTGAAATGAGAATGGGAATGGGAAAAACAGGAATCCTGGGAATGGGGGAAATGGGGAAAATGGGAAAAATTGGAATGGGAAAAATGGGAATGGGGGAAATCCCAGGAGTGGCTGAGGGAGCTGGGGGGGCTCATCCAGGAGAAAACTGGGATTGGAGGTATTCTTCCTAAAATCATGGAAAAACGTGGAATTCCTACTGAAATCCTGGAATGCCAAGGAATTCTTCCTCAAATCCTGGAATTCCATGGAAATTCTCCTGAAATTCCAAGGAATTCCTGCTGAAATCCTGGAGTTCCTAAAAAATCCTCCCTAAATCCTGGAATTCCAAGGGAATCCTCATCAAATCCTGGAATTCCAAGGAATTCCTCCCCAAATCCTGGAATCACGTGGAAATTCTCCTCAAATCCAGGAATTCCACAAAAATCTTTCTCAAATCCATGAATTCCATGGAATTTCTCCCTCAAATCCTGCTGGAAAAGCTGGGAATTCTCCAGGATTCCCTTTCTGGAATTCCCAGCATTCCCAAATCCTGTTTTTTCCATGTTTATTCCATGTTTATTCCATGTTTTTCCATGATTTTTCTGTCATTTTTTAGTGGTTTTTCCATGTTTTTTCCGTGTTTTTCCATGGTTTTTCCATGGTTTTTCCAGTTTCTTTCCGTGTTTTTTCCAGTTTTTTTCCCTGTTTTTTCCGTGCTTCTTCTGTGTTTTTCCATGGTTTTTCCATGATTTTTCCATGGTTTTTCCATGCTTTTTCCGTGGTTTTTTCATGGTTTTTCCATGTTTTTTCTGTGTTTTTTTCTCTTTTTTTTTTTTTGTTTTTTCCGTCTTTTTTCCCATTTTTTTGCATGTTTTTTCCATGGTTTTTTCCATGTTTTTTCCCATTTTTTTTCTGTATTTCTTCCATGTTTTTTCCGTGTTTTTCCCATGTTTTTTCTGTGTTTTGTTCTGAGTTTTTTCCATGTTTCTCTATGTTTTTTCCATGGTTTTTCTGTGATTTTTCCATGGTTTTTTCCATGTTCTTTCCATGTTTCTTCCATGTTTTTTCTGGGTTTTTTTCTGAGTTTTTTCCATGTTTCTCGATGTTTTTCCCATGTTTTTTCCATGTTTTTCCCATGTTTTTCCATGTTTTTTTCCATGGTTTTTCCATGGTTTTTCCTTGGGTTTTTTGTGTTTTTTCCATGTTTTTTTCTGTGTTTTTTCCAGTTTTTTTCCGTGTTTTCTCCATGTTTTCTCCATGTTTTCTCCATGTTTTTTCCGTGTTTTCTCCATGGTTTTTCCAGTTTTTTTCCGTGTTTTTTCCGTGTTTTTTTCCATGTTTTTCCATGTTTTTTCCGTGGTTTTTCCGTGGTTTTTCCAGTTTTTTCCATGTTTTTTCCATGTTTTACCATGTTTTTCCATGTTTTTTTCTGTGTTTTTTCCAGGTTTTTTCCGTGGTTTTTCCATGGTTTTTCCATGGTTTTTCTGTGGTTTTTTTGTGGTTTTTCCATGTTTTTTTCCGTTTTTCCCCCATTTTTTTCCCCGTGTTTTTTCCATGTTTTTCCCCATGTTTTTTCCGTGTTTTTCCCGTGTTTTTTCCATGTTTTTCCCGTGTTTTTTCCGCAGGAAAGGAGCGAGGGGGAGCTGGAGAAGCTCCGCAGTGGCCTCGTGCTCTGCTACGGCCGCGTGGCCGAGGCGGCGCCTCCGGAATTGCTGCATTCCCGCCTGGAATCCCAAATCCTGAAAAACATCCTCCAACACGGCCACACCAAGGTGAGAGGCTGGAATTTTCCAGGAATTTTCCGGGAATTTTACAGGAATTTTCTGGAAAATTTCTGGGAATTTTCTGGAATTTTTTGGGAATTTTTCAGGAATTTTCCAGTAATTTTTCAAGAATTTTACAGGATTTTTCCAGAAATTTTCCAGTAGTTTTTCAGTTATTTTACAGGAATTTTCCAGTAATTTCCCAGGAATTTTACAGGAATCTTCAAGAAAACTTCCAGGAATTTTCCAAGTATTTGCCAGAAATTTTCCAGGAATTTTTAAAGAAATT
Source organism: Oenanthe melanoleuca (assembly GCF_029582105.1). Lineage (NCBI taxonomy): Eukaryota > Metazoa > Chordata > Aves > Passeriformes > Muscicapidae > Oenanthe > Oenanthe melanoleuca. The sequence continues at coordinate 968,483 of NC_079335.1, read as the reverse complement.
TGCAGGAATTTTCAAGGAATTTCCCCTGGAATTTTTCAAAAATTTTTTAGGAATTTTTGAGGAGTTTTCTGGAAATTTCCCAGGAATTTTTGAGGAATTTTCTGTGAATTTTCTGGAAATTTTCCCGGAATTTTCTGAGAATATTTTGGGAATTTTCCAGAAATTTTCCAGGAATTGTCTGGAAATTTTCTGGGAATCTTTGAGGAATTTTGGGGCAATTTTCTGGAAAATTTCCAGGGATGTTTTGGGAATTTTCTGGAAAAATGCCAGGAATTTTCAAGGAATTTTCTGGGAAATTTTTGGGAATTTTCAATGAATTTTCCAGCAATTTTCTATGAATTTTCCAGGATTTCCCAGGAAATTTCTGGGCATTTTCCAGGATTTTTCTGGAAATATTCCGCGGATTTTCTAGGAATTATCCGGGAATTTTCTGTAAATTTTTCAGGATTTTTCTGGAAATATTCCAGGAATTTTCTGGAAATATTCTGTGAATTTTCCCGGAATTTTCTGAGAATATTTTGGGAATTTTCCAGGAATTTTCCAGGAATTGTCTGGAAATTTTCTGGGAATCTCTGTGGAATTTTGGGGGAATTTTCTGGGAGATTTCCAGGGATGTTCTGGGAATTTTCTGGAAAATTTCCAGGAATTTTCTGGAAATTTTTGGGAATTTTTTAGAAAATTTCCAGTAATTTTTCAAGAATTTTACAGGATTTTCCCAGAAATTTTCCAGTAATTTTTCAGTAATTTTACAGGAATTTTCCAGTAATTTTACAGGAATTTTACAGGAATCTTCAAGAAAATTTCCAGGAATTTTCCAATAATTTTCCATTAATTTTCCAGAAATTTTCTGGCAAATCTTCAGAAATTTTCTGGGATTTTCAAAGGAATTTTCTGGAAATTTTCTGAGAGTTTTCCAGGAATTTTCTGGGAATTTTCCAGGAATTTTCTGGGAATTTTCCCATAATTTTCCAGGAATTCCCCAGGAATTTTCCAGGAATTTTCTGGGAATTTTCCCAGAATTTTCCAGGAATTCCCCAGGAATTTTCCAGGAATTTTTAAAGAATTTTACAGGAATTTTCGAGGAATTTTTCCAGGAATTTTCTGGGAATTTTCTGGGAATTTTCTGAGACTTTTTGAGAATTTAACAGGGATTTTCTGGGAATTTTCCAGGAATTTTCCAGGAATGTCCTAGGAATTTTCCAGGAATTTTCTGGAAATTTTCTGAGAATTTTCTGGAGAATTTTCTGGGGATTTTCTGGGAATTTTCTGAGAACTTTCCAGGAAATTTTCTAATAACTTCCCAGGAATTTTCTGGGGATTTTACAGGTATTTTCCATTATTATTTCAAGAATTTTACAGGAATTTTCAAGGGATTTTCTGGGTATTTTCCAGGAATTTTCCTGGAATTTTATGAGAATTTTATGAGAATTTTCTGGGAATTTCCTGGTAATTTTCCTGGGAATTTTGCAGGAATTTTCACAGGAATTTTCTAGGAATTTTTCAATAATTTTCTAGGAATTTTCTGAGAATTTTCTGGGAATTTTCTGGGAATTTCACCAGGAATTTGCTGGGAGGTTTTCCCATAGGGATCATTCCAAGGGGTTTGGAAGTTTTGGGGTTGGGTTTTGCCAATGGAATTTTGTTTTTTTTCCCAGTGGAATTTTTTTTTTTTTCCTGATGGGATCTGGGATTTTCCAATGGAATTTTGCTATTCCCACTGGGATTTGGGGGTTTTTCCAGTGGAATTTTTTTTTTTTTTTTTTTCTGGTGGAATTTTCCGACTGAAATTTAATTTTTTCCTGCTGATATTTTGGTTTTTTCCAATGGAATTCCATTTTTTCCCTGCTTGGATTCTATTTTTCCCAATGGAGTTTTCCCGACGGAATTTGGTTTTTTCCTGCTGAGATTTTAATTTTTTTCTGCTTTTCCTACTGGAATTTTTGCTTTCCTGATGGAATTCCATTTTTCCAAATGGAATTTGGGTTTTCCCCACTGGAATTCGAGTTTTTTCCAATGGGATTTTGGCTTTTCCTGATGGAGTTTTAATTTTTCCCTGGTGGAATTTCTTTTCATTCCTGATGGATTTTTTTTTTTTCCCATCGGAATTCCTTTTTTTTTTTTTTTTTTTTTTTAATTTGGAATTTTGCTTTTCTTGCTGGGATTTTGATCTTTTGGAATTTTAGGGTTTCCTGGTGGAGTTTTGTTCCTTCCCGCTGGGATTTGGGATTTTCCTGATGGGAATTTTGTTTTTCCGCCCGTTCAGGTTCTGGGAATAAAAGTAGAGACCAAGGTAGGGAAATTTGGGATTGGCCTTGGAATTTTCTTTCTTTCCACCTTTTCCTCTCGTTCTGGGCTGGAATCGCTTCCCGAAAAAACGTCGGAATTCCCGGGAAAAATCCCAGGGAAAAGGGATGGGGAAAGGCAGGGAGGCCTGGACATTCCAACCTAAATGATCCCAGAATTCCATGATCCCAAAATTCCATGATTCCAGAATTCCATGATTCTAATTCCACAGTTCTGGAATTCCATCATCTCAAAATTCCCGTTCCCTCATCCTGGAATTCTGTGATCCTGGAATTCCGTGATCCCAGAATTCCATAATTCCATTGGTCTGGAATTCCATGAATCCAGAAATCCCAGAATTCCATAATTCTGTAATTCCATGATTCTGTAATTCCAGAGTCTCAGAATTCAATGGTCCCAGAATTCCACAATCCCATGATTCTGGAATTTTGAGATCCCAAGAATTCAAAAATTCTCAGTGATTCTGGAATTCCATAATTCTGGAAATTCCATTATCCCAGAACTCCATGATCCCAAAATTCGATGATCCCAGAATTCCACAATTCCATAACTCTGGAATTCTGTGATCCAAGAATTTAATAATTCCGTGATCCTGCAATTCCATGAATCTGAAATTCCATGAATTCTATAAATTCCATGATCCCAGAATTCCGTAATTCTATCATTCCATGATTCTGAAATTCCACGATCCCAGAATTCCATTATTCCATAAATTCCACAAGCCTGTGAATCCACAATTCCATAATTCCGTGATTCCATGATTCTGGAATTCTGGGATTTAAGAATTCCATGATCTCACAAATCCAAGATCTCAGAATTTAATAATTCAGTAATTCCGTGATCCCAAAATTCCATAAATTCCATGATCCAAAAATTCCATGATTTCAGAATTCCACGATCCCAAAATTCCACGATCCCGTGATTCTGAAATCCTGGGATCCAAAAATTTGATAATTACATTTTCCCATAATTCCATGAATCTGGAATTCAGCGATTCCGTAAATTCCGTAATTTCATGATTCCAGAAATTCCATGATCCCAGAATTCTGTCATTCCATGATCTCATAAATCCATGATCCCAGAATTCAATCATTCCATGATTCTGGAATTCAATCAATTCCATAAATTCCATGATCCCAAAATTCAGTCATTCCAGAATTCCATTAATTCCATTATCCCAGATTTCCATGATTCTGGAATTCCACGTTCCCATAATTCCATAAAATCTCCTTAAATTCCTGAACTTCCCAAAGGCCTCCCCAGCCCCAGATCCATCCCAAAATCCACCCCAGGAGTTTCCCTTGGGATAAATCCTGAGGTTTTTCCCAAATTCTGGGAATTCCGAGGGCTGGGATTGGGGCATTCCCGGCGTTTTCCATGGAATTTTCCCATCGGGAATTCCTTCCTTCAGCTCCACTAACGCCTCTCCCTCGCTGGCACTAACGGCTTCTGCCAGGAATTCCAGGTGGTTTTCCAGAATTTTCCAGAATTCCAGGTTTTTCCTGGAGTTCTGGGTGGTTTTTTTAGGGATTCTGCAGGAATTCCGGGAATTCCCGGATTTCTTTGGGATCTGCTGCAGCATTTCCGAGTTTCTGGGGGTTCTGGGGGGGAGGGGGTGAGGAGGTTTTGGCAGTTCCTGGAATTGGAGCTGGAATTCTGGGGGAATGGGGAATGTGATCCCATTGATCCTCGTGATCCCAATCCCAGTGATCCCAATTATCCCAGTTATCCCAGTTATCCCAGTTATCCCAATTACCTCTCAATTATCCCACTGATCCCAGTGATCCTGGTGATCCCGATGATCCAAATGATCCCGATCCCGCTCATCTCAATCCTTTCAGTCTCCAGTTCCGGTGATCCCAGTTTCTGGGATGATCCAAATAATCCCAGTGATCCCACTGATCCAAATGATCCCAATGATCCCATTAATCCCAATTATCCCAGTCCAGCTGATCCCAGTGATCCCGATGATCCCAATTCCACTGATTCCAATCACAGCAGTCTCCAATTCTGGTGATCCCAGTTTCTGGGATGATCCCAATAATCCCAGTGATCCCAATCCTGCCAGTCTCTGATCCCAGTGATCCCAAAGATCCCAGTGATCCCACAGATCCCATTCCCAATTATTCCAGTGATCCCAATCCTGTCAGTATCTGATCCCAATGATCCCAGTGATCCCAAAGATCCCAGTGATCCCGGTGATCCCAGTGATCCCAGTGATCCCAGTGATCCCAGTGATCCCAATCCTGGCACTCTCTGATCCCAGTGATCTCAATGATCCCAAAGATCCCGGTGATCCCACAGAACCCAATCCCAATTATCCCAGTGATCCCAATCCTGTCAGTCTCTGATCCCAATGATCCCAGTGATCCCACCGATCCCAATGATCCCAATAATCCCGTGATCCCAATCCTGCCAGTCTCTGATCCCAGTGATCCCAAAGATCCCAGTGATCCCACAGATCCCATTCCCAATTATCCCGGTGATCCCAATCCTGTCAGTCTCTGATCCCTGTGATCCCAAAGATCCCAAGGATCCCAGTAATCCAAATGATCCTAACCTCACTGATCCCAGTGATCCGAATCTGGGTGATTCCAGTGATCCCAATGATCCTGATCCCAGTGATCCCAGTTTCAGAGATGATCCCGGTGATTCCAGTCCAGCTGATCCCAGTCATCCAAATGATCCCAATCCCATTAGTCTCCAGTCCTAATGATCCCGGTTTCCAGACTGATCCCAATGATCCCAGTGATCCCAGTTTCTGAGCTGATCCTGGTTTCTGGGCTGATCCCAATTCCTGGGATGATCCTTGTTTTTGGGCTGATCCAAATTTCTGTGCTGATTCCATTTTCCAGGCTGATCCCAGTTTCTAGGCTGATCCCAGTTTAAGGTCTGATCCCAGTTTCTGGGTTGATCCCAGTTTTTGGGCTGATCCCAGTGATCCCAATCCAAATGATCCCGGTTTCTGAGCTGATCCCGGTTTTTGAGCTGATCCCGCTGATCCTTATCCCAAATATCCCAGTTTTTGGGCTGATCCTGGTTTCTCAGCTGATCCCAGTTTTTGGCTGATCCCAGTTTCTGGGCTGATCCTGGTTTTTGGCTGATCCCAGTTTCTGGGTTGATCCCAGTTTTTGGGCTGATCCCACTGATCCCAATCCAAATGATCCCAGTTTCTGAGCTGATCCCAGTTTAAAGGCTGATCCCGGTTTCTGGGCAGATCCTGGTTTTTGAGCTGGTCCCTCTGATCCCAGTCCCAGTGATCCCAGTTTCTGAGCTGATCCCGGTTTCTGGGCTGATCCCAGTCCCAGTGATCCCAGTTTCTAAGCTGATCCCAGTTCCTGGGCTGATCCCACTGATCCCAATCCAAATTTTCCCAGTTTCTGGGCTGATCCCAGTTTCAGGGCTGATCCCAGTTTCTAGGCTGATCCCAGTTTAAGGTCTGATCCCAGTTTCTGGGTTGATCCCAGTTTTTGGGCTGATCCCACTGATCCCAATCCAAATGATCCCGGTTTCTGAGCTGATCCCGGTTTTTGAGCTGATCCCGCTGATCCTTATCCCAAATATCCCAGTTTCTGGGCTGATCCTGGTTTCTGGGCTGATCCTGGTTTTTGGCTGATCCCAGTTTCTGGGTTGATCCCAGTTTTTGGGCTGATCCCACTGATCCCAATCCAAATGATCCCAGTTTCTGAGCTGATCCCAGTTTAAAGGCTGATCCCGGTTTCTGGGCAGATCCTGGTTTTTGAGCTGGTCCCTCTGATCCCAGTCCCAGTGATCCCAGTTTCTGAGCTGATCCCAGTTCCTGGGCTGATCCCAGTTTCTGAGCTGATCCCAGTTTTTGAGATTGATCCCAGTTTCTGGGGTGATCCCAGTTTTTGGGCTGATCCCACTGATCCCAATCCAAATTTTCCCAGTTTCTGGGCTGATCCCAGTTTCTGGGCTGATCCCAGTTTCAGGACTGATCCCAGTTTCTGGGCTGATCCCAGTTTCTAGGCTGATCCCAGTTTCAGGATTGATCCCAGTTTCAGGACTGATCCCAGTTTCTGGGCTGATCCCAGTTTCAGGATTGATCCCAGTTTCAGGACTGATCCCAGTTTCTGAGATTGATCCCAGTTTCTGAGCTGATCCCAGTTTCTGGGTTGATCCCAGTTTTTGGGCTGATCCCACTGATTCCAATCCAAATGATCCCAGTTTCTGAGCTGATCCCAGTTTCTGAGATTGATCCCAGTTTCTGAGATTGATCCCAGTTTCTGAGCTGATCCCAGTTTCTGAGATTGATCCCAGTTTCAAGGCTGATCCCAGTTTCTGAGATTGATCCCGGTTTCAGGACTGATCCCAGTTTCTGAGCCGATCCCAATCCCGTTCCCATTCCCAGGACACGGCGCTGAAGCTCAGCCTCGCCCGCAGCATCTCCATGATCAGTCGAGCCCTGGCCCGCGGGAATTCCGGGAATTCCGGGAATTATCCAGGGAATGACACCGGGAATTCTGCTGGGAATTCTGGGAATTGTCCTGGGAACGGCCCCAGGGGCTCCATCAGCATCGCCCGCAAGGCCGAGCTCGTGGCGCTCATGGTGGTGAGACTGGGAGGGACTGGGATGGGATAATGGGATACTGGGATGGACTGGGAGGGACTGGGATGGGATAATGGGATACTGGGATGGACTGGGATGGGACTGGGATGGGATAATAGGATACTGGGAGGGACTGGGATGGGATAATGGGAGGGATAATTGGGATAATGGGATACTGGGATGGACTGGGAGGGACTGGGATGGGATTGGGATGGGATAATGGGATACTGGGATGGACTGGGCTGGGATACTGGGATGGGATAATGGGATACTGGGATGGGATAATCCTGGGATGGGATAATGGGATACTGGGATGGACTGGGAGGGACTGGGAGGGACTGGGATGGGATAATGGGATACTGGGATGGACTGGGCTGGGATAATCCTGGGATGGGATAATGGGATACTGGGATGGACTGGGATGGACTGGGAGGGACTGGGATGGGATAATCCTGGGATGGGATAATGGGATACTGGGATGGACTGGGATGGGATTGGGATGGGATAATGGGATACTGGGAGGGACTGGGGTGGGATAATTGGGATAATGGGATGGACTGGGATGGACTGGGAGGGGCTGGGATGGGATAATAGGATACTGGGATGGACTGGGCTGGGATAATTGGGATAATGGGATGGACTGGGATGGAGTGGGGGACACTGGGATGGATTCAGATAGACTGGGATTAACTGGGACGGACTGGGAGGGACTGGGATGGGATAATGGGATACTGGGATGGACTGGGAGGGACTGGGATGGGATTGGGATGGGATAATGGGATGGGATACTGGAATGGACTGGGATGGGATACAGGGATAATGGGATGGAGTAATGGGATACTGGGAGGGACTGGGGTGGGATTGGGAGGGACTGGGACAGGATGATGGGATGGCATGATGGGATGGACTGGGATGGACTGGGATGGGATACTGGAATGGGATTGGGATGGGATGTTGGGATACTGGGATGGACTGGGAGGAACTGGGAGGGCACTGGAGGGCACTGGGAGCTTCTGGGAATGATTATGGGAGTGAGATCTGGGAATTTGGGGATACAGGAAATGCAGGGATTCAGAAATCCAGAAAATTCAGGAAATTTAGGGAATTCAGGAATCCAGGAATTCAAAAATTCAGGAATCCAGGAAATCTAGAAATTCAGGAATCCATGAATTCAGGAAATTTAGAGGATTCAGGGATCCAGGGATTCAGAAATTCAGGAATCCAGGAATCCAGGAAATTCAGGAATTCGGGGATTTAGGAATTCAGGGAATCCAGGAATTCAGAAATTCAGAGAATTCAGGAATCCAGGAAATTCAAAAATTCAGGGAATTCCGTAATCCAGGGAATATAGGAATTTCAGGAAATTTAGGGAATTCAGGAAATTCAGGAATTCAGGGATCCAGGAAATTCAAAAATTCAGGAATCCAGGAATTCAGCGAATTCAGAAATCCAGGGAATTAAAAAATTCAGGAATCCAGGGAATCCAGGAATTTCAGGAAATTTAGGGAATTCAGGAAATTCAGGGAATTCAGGAATCCAGGAAATCCAGGAATTTCAGGAAATTTAAGGAATCCAGGAAATCCAGGAATTCAGGAATCCAGGAATTCAGAAATTCAGGAATCCAGGAATTCAGGGAATTAAGGAATCCAGGGAATTGAAAAATTCAGGAATCCAGGGAATATAGGAATTTCAGGAAATTTAGGGAATCCAGGGAATTCAGGAATCCAGGAAATTCAGGAATCCAGGGAATCCAGGAATTTCAGGAAATTTAAGGAATCCAGGAATTCAGGGATCCAGGAATTCAGAAAATCATGGAATTCAGGAATCCAAGGAATCCAGGAATTTCAGGAAATTTAAGGAATCCAGGAAATTCAGGAATCCAGGAATTCAGAAAGTCAGGAGTCCGGGAATCCAGGAATTCAGGAAATTTAGGGAATCCAGGAAATTTAGGGAATCCAGGAAATTCAGGAAATTTTGGGATCCCAGATCCCCATTCCCAATTTTTTTTTCCTTTTCCCAGGAATTCCTCAGGGCGGAGCCTCCGGACACGCTCCGGACGCGGCTCCGGCAGCGAGCGCTGAGCACCTGCAGCCACCTCCTGTATCCTTGGGAATTCTGGGAATTTCGGGAATTCCAGAGCCACTCCCAGGAATTCTGGGAATTCCGGAAACTCCAGGATCGGGATTTGAGATCAGGATTTTTTTTTTTTTTTTTTCCCCCATAAGGGAATTTATTTCCTTATTTTCTCATTTCCGGGATTTTTCCCATTTTTTCTGTTTTTCCTTCTTTTCTGTTTTTCCTGCTCTCCTTTTTTTTTTTTTTCTTCCTTTCTTTCCCTTTTTTCCTTCTGTTTTTCCTCTTTTTCCCACCTTTCCTCCTTATTTTTCCTCTCATTTTTCCCTCTTTTTCCTCTTTTTCCTCTTTTTCCTCTTTTCCTTCTTTTCCTTCTTTTTCCTCCTCTTTTTCCCTTTTCTCCTCTTTTCCTGCTTTTCCCTTTTCCTTTTTCCTGCTTTTCCTTTTCCTCTTTTCCCCCTTTCCCTCTTTTTCCTTTTTTTTCTCTTTTCCTTTTTCCCTGTTTTTCCTCCTCTTGTCCCTTCTTTCATCTTTTAATTATTTTCCATTTTTCCCACTCTTTTCCTGCTTTTTCCCCTTTTTTCCTCCTTTTTCTCTCTCTTTTCCTTTTTTTCTCTCATTTCCCTCTTTTCCCTTTTTCCTCTTTTCCTTTTTTTCCATTTTTCCTTCTCTTTTCTGATCCCTCGACTTTCAGCATCCTGGCATCATTCCCAGTTAATAATTCCCAATTAATAATTCCCAATTAATCATTTCCCAATTAATATTTCCCAATTAATCATTCCCAATTAATCATTCCCGGATTTTCCCTGATCCCAGATTCCCAGGGCCCTGGAGCCATTCCCAGTTATTAATTACCATTTATTAATTCCCAATAATTAATTCCCCATTAATCATTCCCAGATTTTCCCTGATCCCAGATTCCCAGGGCCCTCGAGCCATTCCCAGTTAATAATTCCCATTTATTAATTCCCAATAATTAATTCCCCATTGATCATTCCCGGATTTTCCCTGATCCCTGATCCCAGCGCCCTGGAGCAATTCCCAGTTAATAATTCCCAATTAATCATTCCCCAATTAATAATTCCCAGTTATTAATTCCCAGTTAATCATTCCCAGTTAATCATTCCCCAATTAATCATTCCCCATTAATCATTCCTGGGTTTTCCCTGATCCCGCATTCCCAGCACCCTGGAGCCATTCCCAGTTTAATAATTCCCAATTAATAATTCCCAATTAATAATTCCCAATTAATCATTCCCCAATTAATCATTCCCATTTCCGGATTTTCCCTGATCCCGGGTCCCAGGGCCCTGGAGCCATTCCCAGTTAATAATTCCCAATTAATCATTCCTGGATTTTCCCTGATCCCAGGGCCCTGGAGCCATTCCCAATTAATCATTCCCAGTTATTAATCATTCCCAGTTAATCATTCCCAATTGATCATTCCCGGATTTTCCCTGATCCGGTCCCAGGGCTCTGGAGCCATTCCCAGTTATTAATTCCCAGTTATTAATTCCCAATTAATCATTCCCCAATAATTAATTCCCCATTGATCATTCCCGGATTTTCCCTGATCCTGGGATTCCCAGGGCCCTGGAGCCATTCCCAGTTAATAATTCCCAGTCATTAATTCCCAGTAAACAATTCCCAATTATTAATTCCCCATTAATCATTCCCAGTTAATAATTCCCAGTTAATAATTCCCAGTTAATCATTCCCAATTAATAATCATTCCCCACTGATCATTCCCGGATTTTCCCTGATCCCAGGATTTCCAGGGCCCTGGAGCAATTCCCAGTTAATAATTCCCAGTTATTAATAATTCCCAGCTGATCATTCCTGGATTTTCCTGATCCCTGATCCCAGGGCCCTGGAGCCATTCCCAGTTATTAATTCCCAATTAATCATTCCCAATTAATCATTCCCCAGTTAATAATTCCCAATTGCTCATTCCTGGATTTTCCTTATCCCGGGATTCCCAGGGCCCTGGAGCCGCCGCTGGGCGAGGCCGAGCGCTCGGAGCTGCTGCTCCCGGCTCTGGGCTCCGTCCTGGCGCTGCCGCCGCCGGAACCCGGGAAAAACCGGGAAGAGCCCGGAAACCAGGTGGGAATTCCCGGAATCTGGGGGGGAAATTGGGATTTTCCAGCCGGGAATTCTGGGATTTTCCAGTTGGGATTTTTCCAGCCGGGAATTCCGAGATTTTGGAGTCGGGATTTTCCAGTTGAGAATTCTGGGATTTTCCAACCGGGAATTCCAAGACTTAGGAGTTGGGGTTTTCCAATTGGGAATTCTGGGATTTTCCAGCCAGGATTTTCCATTCGTGATTTTCCAATCAGGCATTCCAGGATTTTCCAAGGCTGGAATTCCAGAATTTTCCATCAAGGAATTCTGGGATTTTCCAATTGGGATTTTCCAGTCGGGAATTCTGGGATTTTCAACTCTGGGATTTTTCCAGTTGGGATTTTCCAAGGCTGGAATTCCAGAATTTTCCAACAGGGAATTCTGGGATTTTCCATCCGGGATTTTCCAATTGGGAATTCCAAGATTTTCCAGTTGGGATTTTCCATCTGGAATTTTCCAGCCAGGAATTATGGCATTTTTCCAGTTGAGAATTCTGGGATTTTCCAGATGGGAATTCCGAGATTTTCCAGCTGGGATTTTCCAGCCAGGATTTTCCAACCGGGAATTCCAAGATTTTGGAGTTGGGATTTTCCAATTGGGAATTCTGGGATTTTCCAGCCAGGATTTTCCAGTTGGGATTTTCCAACCAGGAATTCTGGGATTTTCCAGTTGGGATTTTCCAAGGCTGGAATTCCAGAATTTTCCAACAGGGAATTCTGGGGTTTCCCTTCCGGGATTTTCTAGCTGGGAATTCCAGGATTTTCCAAGTGGGAATTCCAAGATTTTGGAGCTGGGATTTTCCAGTTGAGAATTCCAGATTTTTCCAATTGGGATTTTTTGGGATTTTATTCTTTTTCCAATTTATTCCAGGATTTCTAAAGGGTTCATCCATAGGGATTTACCCCAAAAAATCGGGAAAAAAAAAACCCAAATTCCCAGATTTTTTTTTTTTTTTTTTTGGGATAACGATGACTTTGGATGGATTTGTCGACTTCCAAGAGTTTTTCCAAGCCCAAAATTCCTGAATTTTCTTCTTTCCCAAAATATTCTGGAGTTTTCAAGGTCTCATCCACAAGAATATATAAAGAAAAAATAGGGGGAAAAAAAATCCCAAATTCCCAGATTTTTTTTTTTTTTTTTTTGGGATAACGATGACCTTGAACAGATTTGTCGACTTCCAAGAGTTTTTCCAATCCCAGAATTCCAGGATTTTCTTCCCAAAATATTCTGGAATTTTCAAGGCTGGATCCACAAGAGTTCACCCCAAAAATCGGGAAAAAAAAAAAATCCCAAATTCCCGATTTTTTTTCCTGGGAAAACGACGACCTCGGATGGATTTGTCGACTTCCAGGAATTTTTCCGAGCTGGGAATTCCCGGATTTTTTTCCAGGATCTGTTCCAGGACACGCTGGGAGCCCTCAGGGAGCTGCTCCAGGGGCTCCTCCGGAGGCGCCTCAGCCCCCACGGCCTCCAGGAGATCTTTGCCGTGAGTGCCCCGGGAATTCCGGGAATTTTTGGGAATTCCGGGAATTTCGGGAGGCGGCTCCGGGATTTGGGAGCTGTTGGGGTTGTGGGGAATGGGAAATTGGGGATAACTGGGGAGAATGAGAATGGAAATTCTGGGAATTCTGGGAATAATAGGAATGGAAAATTGGGAATAATGGGGATGGGAAATTGGGAATGGGAATTCTGGGAATAATAGAAATGGAAAATTTGGAATGGGAATTCTTGGATTGGGAATAATGGGAATGGGAATTCTGGGAATAATAGGAATGGAAAATTGGGAATAACGGGGATGGGAATGGGATGGGAAATTGGGAATGGGAATTCTGGGAATAATGGGAATGGAAAAGGGAATGGGAATTCTTGGGATGGGAATAATGGGAATGGGAATTATGGGAATTCTGGCAATTCTTGGAACTCTGGGATTGGGAATAATGGGATTTATGGGAATGGGAAATGGGAAATTGGAAATGGGAATTCTGGGAATTCTTGGAATTCTGGGAATGAGAATAATGGGAATGATGGGAATGATGAGAATGGAAAATTTGGAACGGGAATGGGAATGGAAAATCCAGGTATGGGAAATTTGGAATGGGAATTTTGGGAATTATGGGAATAATGGGAATTCTGGGAATTCTTGGGATTCTGGGAATAATGGGAATAATGGAAATGAAAAATTTGGAATAAGAATTCTGGGAATGGAAATTGGAAATGAGAGTTCTCAGAATTCTGGGAGTTCTGGGAATGGGAATTCTGGGAATTGGAATGGGGAAATTCCAAGGAATGGGAATTATGGGAATTCTGGGAATTCTGGAAATGAAAAATTTGGAATAAGAATTCTGGGAATGGGAATGATGGGAATGGAGAATCGGAAACAGAAATGGGAATTCTGGGAATAATGGGAATAATGGGAATAATGGGAATGGAAAATTGGTAATGGGAATAGGAATGGAAATTCCAGGAATGGGAAATTTGGAATGGGAATTTTGGGAATAATGGGAATTCTGGGTATGGCAATAATGGGAATTATGGGAATGGGAAATCTGGGAATGGGAAAGAAAAATTGGGAATGGGATTGGGAAATTCCCAGGAATGGGAAAATGGGAAATTGGGTAAAATGGGAATGGGAAAAAATATTGGAATGGAATGGAAATTCTGGGAATGGGAATGGAAAATTTGGAATGAGAATTCTGGGAATAGTGGGACTAATGGAAATGGGAATAATGGGAATTCTAGGAATTCTTGGAATTCTGGGAATAATGACAATAATGAGAATTATGAGAATGGAAAATTCGGAATGGAAATGAAAATGGAAAATCCAGGAATGGGAAATTGGGAATGGGAATGATGGGAATAATAGGAATTTTGGCTATGGGAATAATGGGAATGGGAATTCTGGGAATGGGAAAGAAAAATTGGGAATGGGATTGGGAAATTCCCAGGAAAATGGGAAGAATGGGAATGGAAATAAAAATGGAAATAGAAATGGAATGGAAATTCTGGGAATGGGAATGGGAAATTGGGAATGGGAAATTTGGAATAATGGCAATGATGGGAATGATGGGAGTGGGAATAATGGGGAGATTGGGAATGGAAGTTCTGGGAATTCTGGGAATAATGGGAGCAATGGGAATAATGGGAATGGGAATTCTGGGAATGGGAATAATGGGAGTGGGAATAATGAGAATGGAAAATTTGGAATGGGAATTCCAGGAATGGAGAATTTGGAATAATGGGAATGGGAATTCTGGGAATTCTGGGAATTCTGGGAATTCTGGGAATGGGAATTCCAGGAATGGAATGGGAGTTCTCAGAATTTTGGGAATTTTGGAAATGGGAATGGGGAAATTCCAAGGAATGGGAATTCTGGGAATTTCGGGAATGGGAATCAAAAATTGGGAATCAAAGTGGGAATTCTGGGAATGAGAAATTTGGAATGGGAGAATTCCAACGAGCAGTTCCAAAACTCCTCCCAGAATTCTTGGATTTTTCTCTCCCAGAATTCCAAGATTTACACCCCAGAATTCCAGGATTTTTCCCACAGAGTTCTAGGAACTTTCCTGCTGAATTCTGGGAATTCCAGATTTTTCCCTGACAGAATTCCAGGTTTTCCCCTGCAGAATTTCATGATTTTGCCTCCCAGAATTCCAGGATTTTCCTGCCCAAAATTCCAGAATTTCCTCAGCCGAATTCTGAGATTTCCCTGCCAGAATTCCAGGATTTTCTCTCCAGAATTCCAGAATTTTCCTGCCAGAATTCCAAGATCTCCCCCAAATAATTCTGGGATTTTCCTGCCAGAATTCCAGAATGTTCCTGCCAGAATTCCAGGAATTCTCCCTCATAATTCCAGTATTTCCCCTGCAGAATTCCAGGATTTTCCTGCCAGAATTCCAGGATTTCCCTGTCAGAATTTCAGGATTTTCCCTCCCAGAATTCCTGGAATTTTCCCTTCAGAATTCCAGGATTTTCCTGCCCAAAATTCCAGAATTCCCCCACCTGAATTCCGAGATTTCCCTGCCAGAATTCCAGGATTTTTCCCCCCTTCCCAGCATTTAGGCCCCTGGATCAAATCCCCGCGGGAGCAGGAGCGGGAGCGCGCCCTCGCCCTCAGCAAATCCCTGCTGGAATTTTTCCTGGAAAATCTCCACGTCAGCGTGAGTTTCCCGCCATTCCCGCTTTTCCCAACCTCTGGAATTCCCAGATTTTGCTCCCAAATTTTTTTTTTTGGGTCATTTCTAGTCTGTCACTCCCTTCTACAACCTGAGCTCGCTCCTGGCCCTGCTGGCTCCGCGCTGCTCCGACGGAATTCCCAAAATCCGCACGGATTCCGTGGATTGTGTCCGATCCCTGCTCCGCATCCAGCTCTGCTACGAAGGTGGGAAAAAAATTCCCAATTTTCCAGGACCTCCCTGAGGCCTGAATTTTGTTTTTTTAGGGATTTTTGGGAATTATTTTCCAAAGGTTTTGGGGGTTTGGGGAGTGTGGAGTTCGCGGGATGTCCAGTAGGGGGCGCTGTTTCCCTTTTGATTTTTTTTGGGAATTGCCTGGAGAGGGAATTCCATAGAACTCCAGGAATTTTTGGGGGGGTTTTATCCCATCAAATTCTGGCTTTTCCAAAGAATTCTGGGAATTTTTGGGATTCAGTCCCGTCTAATTCCAGTTTTTCTGAGCTCCCAAAGAGAGAATTCCTTGGATTTCTGGGAGTTTTTGGGGTTTTATCCCATCAAAATCCAGCTTTTCTAAGAAATTCCAGGAATTTTTTGGATCAACCTCATCCAGTTTTGGCTTTTCCAAACTTCCAAAGAGAGAATTCCATGGAATTCTGAGAGTTTTTGGGATTCAAACCTTTTCAATTCCGTCTTTCCCGTGGAATTTCAGGAATTTTCGGGATCCAATCCCATCTAATTCTGGCTTTTCCAAACTTCTAAAGAGGAAATTCTCTCAAAATTTTGGGGAATTTGGGGATTTTTGGGAATGTTTTATCCCGAGGTTTTGGGGATTTGGGGAGTGTGAAGTTCTTGGATTGTCCACTAGGGGGCGCTGTTTGGATTTTTTTGGGAAGTGCCTTGAGAGGGAATTCCATGGAATTCCAGGATTTTTTTTTTTTTTATTTTATCCCATCAAATTCCAGCTTTTCCATGAAATTCTGGGAATTTTTGGGATCGATCCCATCAAATCATGGCTTTTCCAAACTTTCAAAGAGGGAATTCCACAGAATTTCCCAGAAGTTTTTGGGAATTTGGAGATTTTTGGGAATTTTTTCCCCGAGGTTTTGGGGTTTGGGGATTGTGGAGTTCTTGGATTGTCCAGTAGGGGGCGCTGTTTCCCTTTGGAATTTTGGGAATTCCACATTTTTTGGGGATCCAATCCCACCAAATTCCAGCTTTTCCATAGAACAACTTCGGAATTTTCCACCTTTTCTTCCCAAAAATCTCCTCAGGGAAATTCACAAAAATTCCCTCTGGAACTCCATGGCCTGAATGGATTCCAAGGATTTTTTCCAAGCCTGAAATTCCAGGATTTTCTTCTTTCCTAAACTTCTCTGGGATTTTTTTCAAGGAAAAAATTTCCCCGAAAATCAGGAAAAAAAAAAAAAAAAAAAAAAAAATTCCCAGTTTTTTTCCTGGGAAATTCTCTGAATTTCCTGGGATGGGCTTGGATGGATCTGAGGAATTCCAAGGATTTTTCCAAGCTTGGAATTCAAAGATTTTTTTTCCCCCAAATTTTCCAGGATTTTTCAGGAGCTCCTTCTCAATTTGAGGCTGAAATTCGTCAAAAAAAAAAAAGAAAAGGAGAAAAATTCCCTCTGGAATTCCAAATTTCCTCCAAGCTCAAAAATTTCCAGATTTTCTCCTTTTTTTTTTGGGAATTTTCGTTTTTCCAGGTTTTTCTCGGGATCATCGGGACGAGCTCCTGGAAGGGCTGGAATTGCTGAAGGAGGGGCTGGAAAATCCGGATTTTTCCATCCTGTTCCACACCTGCACCCGCATGGGATCGGTGAGAATCGGGAATTCCGGGAATTCTGGGGCTGGGAATTTTTTGGGAATTTTTTTGGATTTTTTGGGGGAATTTTTGGGAATTTTTTCGGAATTTTTTGGGAATTTTTGGCAATTTTTGGGAATTTTTTGGGAATTTTTTTGGAATTTTCAGCAAATTTTTGGGAATTTTTTGGGAATTTTTGGCAATTTTTTTTTATTTTTTTTTTGAATTTTTGGCTATTTTTTTTAATTTTTTGGGAATTTTTTGGGAATTTTTTTTTGGGAATTTTTTGGGAATTTTGAGGGGATCTTGGGGGGAACATTAGATTTTGGAATTTTTTGGGGGGATTTTTAAAAAATTACGGATTTTTAGGGAATTTCTTTTTATCTTTATGGAATTTTTGGGGATTTTTGGAGGGAGTTTCAGGGAATATTTTTGGAATTTTTTAGGAATTTTTTTTGGAATTTTGAGGGGATTTATGGGGCCTTTTTTATTTTGGGAGGGATTAGGATTTTATGGATTTGGGGGAATTTGGGGGGATTTTTTTAGGATTTCTTTGGAATTTTGGGGGGAAGTTGTTTAAATTTTGTGGATTTTGGGGAAGTTCTGGGGATTTTCATGGAATTTTTGGGGATTTTTGGAGGGATTTTTTGGGAATTTTTTTGGGGAATTTTGAGAGGATTTTGGGGGGATTTTATTTTATTTTCAGGGGGATTTTTTTTTTTTTTTAATTTTATGGATTTGAGGGAATTTTGGGGGGATTCTTACGGAATTTTGGAGGGTTTTGTTGGGAAATTTTTGGAATTTTTTTTTAATATTTCAGAGGATTCTGGGGAGATGCTGGAGGGATTCATTTTGGATTTTGAGGGGATATTTTTAGGAATTTTTTTTTTAATTTTTGGGCGATTTTTGGTGGTTTGGGGGGATGATTTTATAGGATTTGGGGGGATTTTTGGGTGGGGTTTATGAGATTTTTCCCATTTTTATGGGAAATTTTTGAGGCATTTATTTCAAATTTTCTGACATTTCTGAGTGAATTTTTTTTTGTCCTTTTTTTTTTGTAATTGTTCCCTTTTTATCCATTTTTTCTCTTTTGGGGAGATTTCTTTGGAATTTTTTGGGAACATTTTGAGGATTTTTCAAGATTTTGGGTGGAAATTTTTGGGATTTTTTCAGGGATTTGGGGGTGGAT
Source organism: Oenanthe melanoleuca (assembly GCF_029582105.1). Taxonomy (NCBI): domain Eukaryota; kingdom Metazoa; phylum Chordata; class Aves; order Passeriformes; family Muscicapidae; genus Oenanthe; species Oenanthe melanoleuca. The sequence goes on along the minus strand of NC_079335.1, from coordinate 950,241 downwards.
TTTTTGAGGATTTTGGGGGATTTTTTTTGGTTTTTTCTCTGGCATTTTGGGACAATCTACTTATTTTTTTAATTTATGCCATTTTGGGGGGGAATTTTTGGGATTTATGCGATTTTTTGGGGGAAGTTTTGGGGGAATTTTAGGGGGGAGATTTTTTTTAAAAATTCTGACATTTCAGGATGAATTTTTTTTGTTTGTTTGTTTGGTTTTTTTTAATTCTGTTTTTTTTTTCCATTTTTCCCAATTTTTTTTTTTTTTAAATTTTTTGCGCTTTTCTCTTCTCCTGGCTGAATTCCCGGATATTTTTCAGAATTCCAGGATTTTTTTTTTCCCGTTTTTTTCAGGTGGTGGGGAAGCGAATCCCCCCGGAGCAGCTGCTGAGGCTCCTCCTGGAGCTTTTCCAGGCCTGGGACGATCCCGACGGGAATTGTTCCCGCGCCGCCTCCGTCCTCTGCAACTCCCTGCTCCGGGAGCGCGGCGCCATCCTGCAGGAAAAGGTGACGGGATTCCCAAAATTCCCAAAAATTCCTGACGGAATTCCCAAAATTCCCAAATATTCCTGACGGAATTCCCAAAATTCCCAAAATTCCCATCCACGGAATTCCCAAAATTCCCAAAAATTCCCAAAAATTCCTGACGTAATTCCCAAAATTCCCATCCACAGAATTCCCAAAATTCTCAAATTTCCCAAAATTCCCAAAAATTCCTGACATGATTCCCAACATGATTACCCAAATTCCCATCTGCGGAATTCCCAAAATTCCCAAGAATTCCCAGAATTCTTGGAATTCCCGACATTCCCAAAAATTCCTGACGTAATTCCCGAAATTCCCATCCACAGAATTCCCAAAATTCCAAAAAATTCCTGACGTAATTCCCAAAATTCCCATCCACGGAATTCCCGAAATTCCCAAGAATTCCCAAAAATTCCTGACGTTCCCGACGTATTTCGCAACATAATTCCCAAAATTCCCATCCACAGAATTCCCAAAATTCCCAAAAATTCCTGACGGAATTCCCGAAATTCCCATCCACAGAATTCCCAAAATTCCCAGAAATTCCTGATGCAATTGCCAAAATTCCCATCCACAGAATTCCCAAAAATTCCTGACGTAATTCCCGAAATTCCCATCCACAGAATTCCCAAAATTCCCAAAAATTCCTGACGTCCCATCCACAGAATTCCCAAAACTCCCAAAAATTCCCAAAAATTCCTGACGTAATTCCCGAAATTCCCATCCACAGAATTCCCAAAATTCCCAAATTTCCTGACGTTCCTGATGTAATTCCTGACATGATTCCCCAAATTCCCATCCGCGGAATTCCCAAAATTCCCCAAAATTTCCAGAATTCTTGGAATTCCCGACATTCCCAAAATTCCCAACATAATTCCCAAAATCCCTGCGCTCTGCAACTCCCTGCATCCTGCAGGAAAAGGTGACGGAATTCCCAAAAATTCCCAAAAATTCCCAAAATTCCTGATGTTCCCGACATATTGCGCAACATAATTCCCAAAATTCCCATCTGTGGAATTCCTGGAATTCCCAGCATTCCCAAAATTCCTGACATTCCCGACATTATTCCCAACACCATTCCCAGCATTCCTGAAATTCCCTGAAATTCCCGGGTTTCCAAACGTTCCCAGAATTCACATCCACGGAAGTCCTGAAATTCTCAAAAATTCCCAAAAATTCCCAAAAATCCTGGACGTTTCCGGGATTCCTGACATTCCCTGAAACTCGCAGCATTCCCAAAATTCCCATCATTCCCAACTTTCCCCATGTAATTCTCAACGTATGTGGAACTCCTGAAATTTCCAAAATTCCCGACATGATTCCTAAAATTCCCGGCGTCCCCGAAATTCCCAGAATTCTTGGAATTCCCGACATTCCCAAAATTCCCAACATAATTCCCAAAATCCCAGCGCTCTGCAACTCCCTGCATCCTGCAGGAAAAGGTGACGGAATTCCCAAAAATTCCCAAGAATTCCCAAAAATTCCTGACGTAATTCCCGAAATTCCCATCCACAGAATTCCCAAAATTCCCAAAAATTCCCCAAAATTCCCAACATTCCCCACAATTCCCAACACGATTTGTGAGATTTCTGAAATTCCCGGCGTTCCAAACATTTCCAAAATTCCCGTCCACGGAATTCCTGAAATTTCTGGAATTCCCAACATTTCTGAAATTCACAACAAAATTCCCAGAAATTCCCGTCATTCCCAACATATTTCCCAAGATAATTCCCAGAATTCCCGAATTCCCAGCATTCCCAACATTCGAGGAATTCCTGAAAATCTTAACATAATTCCCAACAGAATTCCTGAAATTCCCCAAATTCCCAACATTCCAGGAATTCCCATCCATCCAATTCCTGGAATTCCCAGGATTCCCAACATTCCCCAAATTCCCAATGCAATTCCCAACATAATTCCCAAAATTCCCACCCATAGAATTCCTGGAATTCCTGAAATTACCAACATCCACAAAATTCCCCAAATTCCCAGAATTCTTGAAATTCCTGATTCCTACGTCCCAGAATTTCCAACATTCCCTCAATTCCTGATGTTCCTGAAATTCCCAAAATTCCCAGAATTTCCAGCATAATTTCCAACCTAATTCCTAAAATTCATGGAATTCCCAGAATTCCCAACATTACATGAAAATCCTGAAATTCCCAGCACTCCCAAAATTCCTGATGTTCCTGGAATTCCTGAAATTCCCAAAATTCCTGAAATTCCCAGCATAATTCCTAACATAATTCCCAAAATTCACAGAACTCCCAACATTCCAAGAATTCCTGAAACTCCCCAAATTCCCAAAATTCCGAACATAATTCCCATAATTTCCGACATCCCCGAAATTCCCAAATCCAGATTTTGGGGGATTTTTCCTCTCTGTGTGAATTCCCAGATTTTTTGGGAATTTTCTGATTCCCAAATCCTGAATTTCAGGGATTTTTCCAAGCCTGAAATTCCAGGATTTTCTGTTTTCCCAATTTTTTCTTGAAATTTTTTGGGAGTTCCTTCCCAATTTTGGGGTTGGAATTTTCCCAAAAATTGGGAAAAGCCCCAAATTCCCCCTGGAATTTCTTGGATGAACTCAGTGACTTCCAAGAGATTTTCCAAATTTGGAATTCCAGGATTTTCTCCTTTCCCAGATTTTCCTGGAATTTTTTGGGAGCTTCTTCCCCTTTTTGGGGCTGGAATTTGCTAAAAAAAAAAAAAAAAAAAAAAAAAATTGGGAAAAGCCCCAAATTCCCAAAGTTTTTTTTTTTTTTTTTTTCTGGGATCATGATGAGCTTGGTTGAGCTCCAGGGTTTTTTCCAAGCCTGAAATTCCAGGATTTTCTACTTTCCCAAATTTTTCTTGGGATTTTTTGAGAGCTCCATCCCATTTTTGGGGCTGGAATTTTCCCAAAAATTGGGAAAAAATTCTCGATCCAAAGAGGCTCCAAGTGGGAATTTTCTCCTCTGGGTGGAGGTTGAGGGTTGGAATTTTGGGAATTTTCTTCGTGGGAAGGGTTGGAGTGGGGAAATGGGAATGGGAAAAATGGGAAAAATGGGGAAAATGGGAAAAATTAAAATTAGGAAAATGGGGAAATGGGAAAAATGGAAAAAATGAAAATGAGGAAAATGGGGAAAATGGGGAAATGGGAAAAATGGGGGAAATGGGAAAAAGGGAAAATGGGAGAAAATGGGGAAAATGGGAAAAATCAAAATGAGGAAAATGGGGAATATGGTAGAAATGGGAAAAATGGGAAATGGGAAATGGGAAAAATGGGGAAAATGGGGAAAGAAATGAGGAAAATGGGGAGAGAAATGGGGAAAATGGGGAGAGAAATGGGGGAAAATGGGGAGAGAAATGGGGAAAATGGGGGAAATGGGGGAAAATGGGAAATGAGAAATGGGGAAAATGGGAAAATGGGAAAAATGGGGAAAATGGGAAAATGGGAAAAATGGGAAAATGGGAAAAATGGGAAATGGGAAAATGGGAAAATGGGGAAAATGGGAAAAATGGGGAAAAATGGGGAAAATGGGGAAAAATGGGAAAAATGAAAATGAGGAAAATGGGAAAAATGGGGGAAATGGGAAAAATGGGGAAAATGGGAAAATGGGAACAGGATTTGGAATGACAAAAATAGGATTGGGAAAAATGGGAATGGAATGGGAAAAATGGGAAAAATGGGGAGAATGGGAATGGGAAGTTGGGAATGGGAACACAAAAATTTAGAATGGGGAAATTCCAAGGAATGGGAATGGAAAAGAAAAATTGGGAATGGGGAAATTCCAAGGACTGGGATAATGGGAAATTGGGAATGGGAGTAGGAAAAATGGGAATGGGAAATTGGGAATGAGGAAATTCCAAGGAGTGGGAATGAGAAAGGAAAATTGGGAAAGGGAATGGGGAAATTCCATGGAATGGGATAATGGGAAATTGGGAATGGGAAGTTGGGAATTGGAACAGAAAAATTTGGAATGGGGGAATTCTAAGGAATGGGAAAATTCCGAGGAATGGGAATGGGAAAAATGGGAATGGGAAACTGGGAATGGGGAATTCCCAGGAATGGGATGGGGACAGGGCTGGGATCCAATCAGCTCCAATTCCCCAATCCCAGGATTTCTTTTCCCTGGGAATCTCCCACCAACTCCTCCCTCTCCCAAAATCCTGGAATTCCTCCCTTTGGAAAAACCCTTGAATCAAAAAATTCCCCCAATTTGTATCCCAAACCCCATCCATGGATGATTCCCAGAAGCTTTTCCAGCTTTTCTTGGATCCCTTTTCCCAATTTTTTTTTGCCCCAAACCACATCCATGGATGATTCCCAAAATATTTTCCCAGTTTTTCCTGGATCCCTTTTCCCAATTTTTACCCCAAATCCCATCCATGGATTTTTTTCCCAGCTTTTCCAGGATCCCTTTTCCCAATTTTTTTTGGTCCCAAATCCCATCCATGGATTTTTTCCCAGTTTTCCTGGATCCCTTTTCCCAATTTTTTTTGGTCCCAAATCCCATCCATGGATTTTTTTCCCAGTTTTCCTGGATCCCTTTTCCTAATTTTTACCCCAAACCCCATCCATGGATTTTTTTCCCCAGTTTTTCCTGGATCTCTTTTCCCAATTTTTTTGGTCCCAAATTCCATCCATGGATGATTCCCTGGAATTTCCCAGCTTTTCCAGGATCCCTTTTCCCAATTTTTGCCCCAAACCCCATCCATGGATTTTTTTCCCAGTTTTCCTGGATCCCTTTTCCCAGTTTTTACCCCAAACCCCATCCATGGATTTTTTCCCGGTTTTCCAGGCTCCCTTTTCCCGCTTTTCCAGGTTCCCGAGCTCCTGGCCGTGATCCACTCCAAGCTGGAATTGCAGGAGCAGGAGCAGCTCCGGAGGGCGGCTCAGCAATCCGTGCTCATCCTGGCGCTCCAGCATTCCAAAGTTGTGGTTTCCACCCTCCTGGGGAGCTCCCTGCCCTTCGACAGGTCTGGGGAAAATCCCAAATCCCTCCCCAAATCCCAAATTCAGCCCCAAATCCCAAATCCCTCCCCAAATCCCAAATTCAGCCCCAAATCCAACCCGAATCCCAAATCTAACCCCAAATCCCGAATCCAGACTCGAATCCATCCCAAATCCAGTCCCAGTCTCAAATCCCGGATTAAACCTCAAATTCCAAATTCCCAAATTTCCAAATTCCCAAATCCAGCCCCAAATCCCAACATTCCAGACCCAAATCCAGCCCCAAATCCCAAATTCAGCCCTAAATCCAACCCGAATCCCAAATCTAACCCCAAATTCCGAATCCAGACTCGAATCCATCCCAAATCCAGTCCCAATCTCAAATCCAACCCTCATCCCAAATCCAGCCCCATTCCCAAATCCAAAATCCAGCCCCAATCCCAAATCAAACCTCAAATCCCAAATTCCCAAATTCCCAAATCTAGCCCCAATCCCAAATCCCAAATCCAGCCCCAAATCCAACCTCAAATCCCAAATCCCAAATCCAGCCCCAAATCCCAACATTCCAGACCCAAATCCAGCCTCAATCCCAAATTCTAAACCCCAAATCCCAAATCCCAAATCCCAAATCCAACATTCCAAAGTTTTGGTTTCCACCCTCCTGGGGAGCTCCCTGCCCTTCGACAGGTCTGGGGAAAGTTCCTGGTGGGAATTCCCCATCCCAAATCCCAAATCCAGCCCCAAATCCCAAATTCAGCCCTAAATCCAGCCCAAATCCCAAATCTAACCCCAAATTCCGAATCCAGACTCGAATCCATCCCAAATCCAGTCCCAATCTCAAATCCAACCCTCATCCCAAATCCAGCCCAATTCCCAAATCCAAAATCCAGCCCCAATCCCAAATCAAACCTCAAATCCCAAATTCCCAAATTCCCAAATCTAGCCCCAATCCCAAATCCCGAATCCAGCCCCAAATTCCAAATCTCGAATCCCAAATCCAGCCCCAAATCCCAAATCCAGCCCCAAATCCAACCTCAAATCCCAAATTCTCAAATCCAGCCCCAAATCCCAAATTCAGCCCTAAATCCATCCCTAATCCCAAATCTAAACCCAAATCCAGACTCGAATCCATCCCAAATCCAGTCCCAATCTCAAATCCAACCCTCATCCCAAATCCAGCCCCATTCCCAAATCCAAAATCCAGCCCCAATCCAAAATCCAACCTCAAATCCCAAATCCTCAAATCCAGCCCCAATCCCAACATTCCAGACCCAAATCCAGCCCCAATCCCAAACTCCAAATCCCAAATCCCAAATCCAGCCCCAAATCCAACATTCCAAAGTTTTGGTTTCCACCCTCCTGGGGAGCTCCCTGCCCTTCGCCAGGTCTGGGGAAAGTTCCTGGTGGGAATTCCCCATCCCAAATCCCAAATTCAGCCCTAAATCCCAAATCCAGCCCCAAATCCCAAATTGAGCCCCAAATCCCAAATTCAGCCCTAAATCCAGCCCGAATCCCAAATCTAACCCCAAATTCCGAATCCAGACTCGAATCCATCCCAAATCCAGCCCCAATCCCAAATTCAGCCCTAAATCCCAAATTCAGCCCTAAATCCAACCCTCATCCCAAATCTAACCCCAAATCCAGACTCGAATCCATCCCAAATCCAGCCCCAAATCCCAAATCCCAAATCAAACCTCAAATCCCAAATTCCCAAATTCCCAAATCCAGCCCCAAATCCCAACATTCCAAACCCAAATCTAGACCCAAATCCCAAATCCCAAATCCAGCCCCAAATTCCAGATCTCAAATCCCAAATCCCAAATCCAGCCCCAAATCCCAAATCCAGCCCTAAATCCAATCCTAATCCCAAATCCAGCCTTAAATCACAAATCCAGCCCTAATCCCAAATCCAGCCCCAAATTCCAAATCTCAAATCCCAAATCCCAAATCCAACCTCAAATCCCAAATTCCAAATCCAGCCCCAAATCCCTGGAAAATTGGGAAATTTCCTCTGGGAGCCTGAACAGTTTCTGACCTTTACATTTCCCTTTGGGACTGAATTTTTGGGAATTTTCCAGGCAGAAAATTGGGAATTTTCCAGGCAAAAAACTGGGAATTTTTTCCTTTTGGAGCAGCCACTTTTCCCAGAGCTGTGAATTCCCTTTGGACCCAAATTTTGGGGAATTTTCCAGGCAGAAGATTGGGAATTTTCCCATTTTTTCCAGAGATGAGAACTCCCTTGAGAGCCAAATTTTTGGGAATTTTCAGGCTGAAAATTGGGAATTTTCCTTTTGGAGCAGCCACTTTTCCCAGATTTTTGGATTTCCTTTGGAGTTGAATTTTTGGAAATTTTCCAAGCAGAGAACTGGGAATTTTTCCATTTTTTCCCAGAGATGTGAATTCCTTTGGGAGCCGAATTTTGGGGAATTTTCCAGGCAGAAAATTGGGAATTTTTATTTTGGAGCCCCCATTTTTTCCAGATCCCTGGATTCCCTTTGGGAGCCGAATTTTGGGGAATTTTCCAGACAGAAAAGTGGGAATTTTCCCATTTTTTTCTGGATCCCTGGGTTTCCTTTGAGAGCCAAATTTTTGGGAATTTTCCAGGCAAAAAACTGGGAATTTTTTCCTTTTGGAGCAGCCACTTTTCCCAGAGCTGTGAATTCCCTTTGGACCCAAATTTTGGGGAATTTTCCAGGCAGAAAACTGGGAATTTTCTCATTTTTTTCCAGATCCCTGGGTTCCCTTTGAGAGCTGAATTTTTGGGAATTTTCAGGCAGAAAATTGGGAATTTTTTCCATTTTTTTCCAAAGATGTGAATTCCCTTTGCGAGCTCAATTTGGGGAATTTTCCAGGCAAAAAAAAAGGGAATTTTTCCTTTGGAAGAAACCACTTTTCCCAGAGCTGAGGATTCCCTTTGGGATCCGAATTTTGGGAATTTTCCAGACAGAAAATCGGGAATTTTTCCCTTGAGATTTTGAGATAGCGGGATGTGATCCAGAATTTCCAAATTCCCTCCACTCCCCCTTTCCCCCGGATTTATTCCCATTATCCCTAAAAAAAAAAATATTCCCAGGTGGGAAAAATTCCTGGGTAGAAAAAATTCCCAAGTGGAAAATATTCCAAAATGGAAAAATATCCGAAGTAGAAAAAAATTACTGGGTGGGAAAAAATTCCAAATTGGAAAATATTCCAGGTGGAAAAAAAATCCTGGGGGGAAAAAAAATCCGAAGTAGAAAAAAAATCCAAAGTGGAAAAATTCCAGAGTGCAAAAAAATTCCAAAGGAGGAAAATATTCCCAAGTGGAAAAATATTCCCGAGTGGGAAAATTTCTTGGAGAAAAAAATCCTGGGGGGAAAAAATTCCCAGATGGAAAAATATTCCTGGGTGGGAAAAGCAAATTTTGGGAATTTTCCAGGCAGAAAATCAGGAATTTCCCTTGAGATAGCGGGATGTGATCCGGAATTTCCAAATTTCCTCCATTCCCCCTTTTCTCAGAATTTAATCCCATTATCCCAACCTTAAAAAAAATTCATTTTTCACCCCGGAATTCCCCAAAAAAATTCCCAAAAAATTTCCCAAAAAAATCCCTAAAAAATTCCCAAAAAATTTCAAAAAAAACTCAAAAAAATCCCCAAAAAATTCCCAAAAAATTCTCAAAAAAATCCCAAAAACATTCCCAAAAATCCCCAAAAATCCCAAAAAATTCCCAAAAAAATCCCAAAGAAAATTCCCAAAAAATTCCCAAAAAAATTCCCAAAAAATCCCCAAAAAATCCCAAAAATTCTCAAAAAATCCCAAAAAATCCCAAAAAATTCCAAAAAATCCCAAAAAATTCCACAAAAAATCCCCAAAAATTCCCCAAAAATTCCTCAAAAAATCCCAAAAAATTCTCAAAAAAATCCCAAAAAATTCCCAAAACCCCAAAAATTTCCAAAAAATTAAAAAAAAATCCCAAAAAATTCTCAAAAAATTCCCAAAAAATTCCCAAAATATTCTCAAAAAATTCACCAAAAATCCCCAAAAATTCCCAAAAAATTCCCAAAAATTCCCAAAATTCCCAAAAAAAAATCCCAAAAAATTCCCAAAAAAATCCCAAAAAAAAACCCAAAAAATCCCAAAAAATTCTCAAAAAAATCCTCAAAAATTCTCAAAAAATTCCCCAAAAAAATCCCAAAAAATTCCCAAAAAACCCCCCAAAATTCCCAAAAAATTCTCAAAAAATTCCCAATAAAATCCCAAAAATTCCCCAAAAATTCCCGAAAAATTCCCCAAAAAATTCCCAAAAAATACCCAAAAAATCCCCAAAAAATTCCCAAAAAATTCTTCAAAAATTCCCAAAAATATTCCCGAAAAATCCCAAAAAATCCACAAAAAATACCCCAAAAATCCCAAAAAATTCCCAAAAAAGTCCCAAAAATTCCCAAAAAAATCTCAAAAAATTCCTCAAAAAATTCACAAAAAATTCACAAAAAATTCACGAAAAATTCCCAAAAATAATCCCAAAAAATACCCAAAAAATCCCAAAAAATTCCCTAAAAAATCCCCAAAAAATTCACAAAAAATCCCCAAAAAATTCCCAAAAAAATTTCCCAAAAAATTCTCAAAAAATTCCCAAAAAATTCCCAAAAAATTCTCAAAAAAATTCCCCAAAAATTCCCAAAAAATTCTCAAAAAAATTCACAAAAAATTCCCAAAAAATCGCCAAAAAATTCACAAAAAATTCACCAAAAAATCCCAAAAAATCTCCCAAAAATTCCAAAAAATTCACAAAAAATTCCAAAAAATCCCAAAAAATTCCCAAAAAACTCCCAAAAAAATAAAAAAAAAAAATCACAAAAATTCCCAAAAAAAATCCCAAAAAATTCCCAAAAAAATTCCCAAAAATTTCCCAAAAAATTCCCAAAAAATTCCGTGTTTCTCCCCCCAGCCACACCTGTGCCATGTGGAGGGCGCTGGGCACGGAGCCTTCCCTGACTTCCCAAATTTTGGAGCAGCTCCTGGAAAAGCTGAGCCGGGAAATTCCCTTCAAGGAGAGCAAATCCTTCCTGCTGGGGAGCGGCTGCGAGCGCGTGGCCACGCCCCTGCCCCTGGCCGTGAGTATTCCCAAAAAATTCCCCAAAAATTCCGGCGGAATTCCCAAAAAAATTCCCGAAAATTCCGGCTGAATCGGCTCCGGGGTCACTCGGATCCCGGGGTTGTGGTTGGAAAGGAGGGATGGGATTGGGGAGGGGAATAAGGGTGGGGAAAAATTCCTGGGGGGAAAAAAAATTCCAAAGGGGAAAAAATTCCTGGAGAAAAATTCCCAGGGGAAAAAAATTCCCAGGTGGGAAAAATTCCAAAGTAGAAAAAAATTCCAAAGTGGAAAAAATTCCTGGGGGAAAAATTCCTGGGGGAAAAAATTCCAAAGTGGAAAAAATTCCTGGGGGAAAAATTCCCGGGGAAAAAATTCCAAAGTGGAAAAAATTTGGAATTGGGAAATATTCCAAAGTTGAAAAAATTCCCAGGTGGGAAAAATTACAAAGTAGAAAAAAAATTCTGAAGTGAAAAAAATCCTGGGGGAAAAATTCCCAGGGGAAAAAATTCCAAAGTGGAAAAAATTCCTGGAGAAAAATTCCCAGGGGAAAAAAATTCCAAAGTGGAAAAAATTTGGAAGTGGGAAATATTCCAAAGTGGAAAAAATTCCCAGGTGGGAAAAAATTTTCAGGGAGGAAAATTTTCCAGGGGGAAAAAAATTCTCAAGTGGGAAAATATTCCCAGGGGGAAAAAAATTTCCAGGTTGGAGAAAATTCCCAGGGGAAAAATTCCAAAGTAGGAAAAAATTCCCAGGGGAAAAAAAATTCCCGGGGGAAAAAAATTTCCAGGTGGGAGAAAATTCCCAGGGGAAAAAAATCCAAAGTAGGGAAAAATTCCCAGGGGAAAAAAAAATTCCAGGTGGGAAAAATTTCCAGGGGAAAAAATTCCCAGGGGAAAAATATTCCCAGGTGGGAAAAATTTCCAGGGGAAAAAATTCCCAGGGGAAAAATATTCCCAGGGGGAAAAAATTTCCAGGTGGGAGAAAATTCCCAGGGGAAAAAGAATTCTAAGTGAAAAATATTCCAAAGTGGAAAAATATTCCCAGGTGGAAAAAAAAATTCCAGGTTGGAGAAATATTCACCAGTGGGAAAAATTCCCAGGTGGAAAAAAATTCCTGGGGGAAAAAAATTTCCAGGGGAAAAAAATTCCCAGGTGGAAAAATATTCCTGGGTGTGAAAAAAATTCCTGGGGGAAAGAAATTTCCAGGTCAAAAAATATTTCCAGGGAAAAAAATTGTTCTTAAGTGGAAAAATATTCCAAAGTGGAAAAAAATTCCCAAGGGGAAAAATATTCCTGGGTGGGAAAAAATACAAGGGGGGAAAAAAAAATTCCCAGGTGGAAAAAATTTCCAGGGGAATAAAAATTCCAGGTGGAAAAATATTCTCAGGTGGGAAAAATATTCTTGGGTGGGAAAAAATTTCCAGGTGGAGAAATATTCCCAGGGAGAAAAATATTCCTGGGTAGGAAAAATATTCCCAGGAATCCATTCCCGAGGGAAATTTGCATTTAAGGCATTCCCCAAAAAAATCCCAGAGAATCAGGGAAGAATTCCTGGAAAATCAGGGAGCAATCCTGAGCAAACAATTCCAGCAGGGAAACCCCAAATCCCGGGAAGTTCCAATAGGAAAAACCCCAAATCTTGGGAGGTTCCAGCAGGAAATTAGGGCATAATTCTCAGAGAATCTGGAAATTATTCCCTGAAAATCCAGGATCAATCCTGAGCAAAGCCCTTGGATCTGCTCAGGAAAACCCCAAATCCAGGGAATCTCCAGCAGAAAAAAACCCCAAATCTCCATCCCAGAAAACCCCAAATCCTGGGAAGTTCCATCCCAGGAAACCCCAAATCCCGGTCAGGTCCATCAGGGGTTAAACTCCAGGAATGGGAACAGGAAGAAAATCCTCTTTTTCCCGAGATTTCCCGAGAGATTCCCGCTTTTCCTTGGCAGAAAACCCCAAATCCAGGGAATCTCCATCCCAGAAAACCCCAAATCTCCAGCACAGAAAACCCCAAATCCAGAGAATCCCCTGCAGGAAAAATCCCAAATCCCAGGAATCACCAACACAGAAAACCCCAAATCCAGGGAAGTTCCAGAAGGGAATCAGGGAATAATTCTGAGGGAATCAGAGAACAATTCCCAGGAAATCAGGGAGTGATCCTGAGCAAACCCATCCTAGAAAACCCCAAATCCCAGAAATCTCCATCCCAGAAAACCCCAAATCTCCAGCACAGAAAACTCCATATTCAGGGAATTTCCAGCAGGAAAAACCCCAAATCCTGGGAATCTCCTGCTGTAGAAATCCCAAACCTCCAACACACAAAACCCTAAATCCTGGAAGTTCCATCCCAGAAAATCCCAAATCCAGGGAATCTCCTGAAGGGAATTGGAATAATTCCCAAAGAATCAGGGAATAATTCTGAGGGAATCAGGGAACAATTCCCAGGAAATCAGGGTCCAATCCTGAGCAAACCCATCCCAGAAATCCCAAATCTTGAGAATTTCCAGCAGGAAAAACCCCAAATCCCGGGAAGTTCCATCCCAGAAACCCCCAAATCCCGGTCAGGTCCATCAGGGGTTAAACTCCGGGAGCGGGACCAGGCGGAAAATCCTTTTTTTCCCGAGATTTCCCGGGAGATTCCCGCTTTTCCTTGGCAGAAAACCCCAAATCCAGGGAATCTCTATCCCAGAAAACCCCAAATCTCCAACACAGGAAACCCCAAATCCAGGGAATCTCCGGCAGAGAATCAGAGAACAATTCCCAGGAAATCAGGGTCCAATCGTGAGCAAACCCATCCCAGAAAACCCCAAATCCAGGGAATCTCCATCCCAGAAAACCCCAAATCTCCAGCACACAAAACTCCATATCCAGGGAATTTCCAGCAGGAAAAACCCCAAATCCTGGGAATCTCCAACACTGAAAACCCTAAATCCAGGGAATCTCAAACATAAAAAACCCCAAATCCAGGGAATCTCCATCCCAGAAAACCCCAAATCTCCAACACACAAAACCCTAAATCCTGGGAAGTTCCATCCCAGAAAACCCCAAATCCAGGGAATCTCAAACATAAAAAACCCCAAATCCAGGGAATCTCCAGCGGGAAAAACCCCAAATCTCCATCCCAGAAACCCCCAAATCCCGGTCAGGTCCATCAGGGGTTAAACTCCGGGAGCGGGACCAGGCGGAAAATCCTTTTTTTTCCCGAGATTTCCCGGGAGATTCCCGCTTTTCCTCGCAGGCCACGTGCGCGCTGGATGAGCTCATGTCTGCTCCGGAGGCGGCGGCCGCGATCCTGGAGCGATTCCCGGCGCTTTTCCAGCGGCTCCTGCTGCGCCTCGGCTGCTCCGTGGGCGTCCAGCTCCCGAAATTCCTGCAGAATTCCTGCCGGGAAAAACGGGGCCAGGGAGCGGCCGGCAGGAGCCTGAGGCCCTGCAGGTGGGGAGGGAATTCCCCTGGGAATTCCGTGGTGGGGTTTTGTGGGAATTCCCAAGGGGATGGATTGTTTGGGAATTAATTCCATTGGGGATGGATTGTTTGGGAATTGATTCCATGGGGATGGATTTTGTGGGAATTCCGTAGGGTGGATTTTGTGGGAATTAATTCCATGGGGATGGATTTTGTGGGAATTCTGAGGGGATGGATTCTGTGGGAATTAATTCCATGGGGATGGATTATTTGGGAATTAATTCCATGGGGTGGATTTAGTGGGAATTGCATGGAGTGGATTTTGTGGGAATTCCCACGGGGATTAATTATTTAGGAATTAATTCCATGGGGATGGATTTTGTGGGAATTGATTCCATGGGGATGGATTTTGTGGGAATTAATTCCATGGGGATGAATTATTTGGGAATTAATTCCATGGGATGGATTTTGTGGGGATTCCCTGAGATGGATTTTGTGGGAATTAATTCCATGGGGATGGATTTTATGGGAATTCCCAAGGGGATGGATTATTTGGGAATTAATTCCATGGGGATGGATTTTGTGGGAATTAATTCCATGGGGATGGATTCTGTGGGGATGGATTCTATGGGAATTCCATGGGGATGAATTATTTGGGAATTAATTCCAATGGGGATGGATTTTGTGGGAATTAATTCCATTGGGGATGGATTTTGTGGGAATTAATTCCATGGGGATGGATTCTATGGGAATTCCCATGGGGATGAATTATTTGGGAATTAATTCCATGGGGTGGATTTTGTGGGAATTCCATGGGGATGGATTTTGTGGGAATTAATTCCATGGGGATGGATTTTGTGGGAATTAATTCCATGGGGATAACTATGGGGATGGATTATTTGGGAATTAATTCCATGGGATGGATTTTGTGGGAATCCAAGGGGATGGATTATTTGGGAATTAATTCCATGGGGATGGATTTTGTGGGAATTCCATGGGGATGGATTATTTGGGAATTAATTCCATGGTAATGGATTCTATGGGAATTCCATGGGGTGGATTTTGTGGGGATTCTGGGAGAATGAATTCCATGGGATGGAGTCTATGGGAATTCCATGGGGATGAATTATGTGGGAGTTAATTCCAGGGGGCTGGATTTTTGTGGGGATGGATTTTGTAGGAATTCCATGGGAATGGATTCTGTGGGAATTAATTCCATGGGAATGAGTTTTGTGGGAATTTCATGGGAGATGGATTTTGTGGGAATTCTGTGGGGAAAAGGAGGATGGGGGCAAAATGGGGCGGGAAGATGGGATTTGTGGGATTTGTGGGATTTGTGGGATAATGGGATAATGGGATGGGATTGATGGGATTGACGAGATGAGATAATGGGATGGGATTTATGGGGTTTATGGGATAGTGGGATAGGATGGATATAGTAAAATGGGATGCATGGGATTTATGGGATAATGGGATAGGATTAATGGGATTTGTGGGATTTGTGGGATTGATGGGGCTTGTGGCATTATGGGATAATGGGATGGGATAAATGGGATAATGAGAAAATGGGATGGAGGGAATAGGATGAGATTTGTGGGATTGATGGGATTCATGGGATGAGATAAGGGGGTAGTGGGATAATGGGGTAATGGGATGGAGTGGGAAGGGATGGGATAATGGGATGGGAGGATGGGATTTATAGGATTTATGGGATTATGGGATAATGGGATATGTGGGATTGATGGGATAATGGGATACTGGAATAATGGGGTGATATTTATGGGATTTATGGGATAATAGGATGGACAGATTTGGATGGGATTTATGGGATTGTGGGATTGATGGAGTTTGTGGGATGATGGGATAGTGGGATGGGATTGATGGGATTGATGGGATGGAGAGAATAGGATGGGATTCATGGGATTTATGGGATAATGGGATAGTGGGATGGGATTGATGGGATTGACGAGATGAGATAATGGGATGGGATTTATGGGATTTGATTTATGGATTTATGGGATTTATGGGATAATGGGATAATTAAATGGGATCCATGGGATGGGATTGGATGGGAACAAAGGCTGGGACTGGGAATTTGGGAAGCAGGAATGGGATGAAGCATCTGGAGCAGGATTTGGATGTTGGAGCAGATTCCCAAAAAAAAGGAAGAGTGAGGGAGAGATTTCCAAAGAAATTTGGGATGCCACAATCCCTGGAATTGTCCTACGGGGGATCCATGGAAATGGGATCATTCCTAAATCCTTAAATCCCACCATTTCCACCCCATTCCTGCATTCCCGGATTTCCTGTGCTTTCCTTAATTAGTCCTTAATTAATTCCAGGAAAACCCAGAGATCTCTCTGGTTTGTTTTTTTTTCCCCCCTGGAATTTTATTCTTCTCATTCCTTGTCCCACTTTTCCCTGGGAAAACAGGGAAAAGTTCACCGGGATCTTTCCAGCTCCTCTGGGGAATTTTTTTTTGAAAACTCCTGGATTCTCCTTCAGGAATTCAGCTTTGTGCCCCTTCTTTGCTTTTGTCTTTTTTTTTTTCCATGGGATCCTTTCTGGGAAAAAAATTGGGAAGGAATTCCGAAGGAAATCTGCCCTTAAATGAGAAAAAATTCCCAAAAATCCCCTCCAAAAAGTCCTAAATTTGGTCATCGGACACCCAAAATCTGCACTAAAACACCCCAAAATGGTCCCCAAATCCAGGGAAATTCCAGGGATTTCTGGGGTGAAAAAGCAGGGAAAAGTTGGGAGCACAGGGAAAAAAATCCAGGAAATATCAGATTAAAATTGGTCATGGTTCTTATGGAATCATGGAATGGCAGAGGTTGGAAAACCTCTGGATTTGCCCATCCAGCCATGAATCCAAAGATTCTCCTGATCCCAGGAAATGCTTCCCAGAGCAATTCCAATTTTTGGGATCAATCTTCTGTTGTCATTTTCCAGCATTCCAGAGGCATCCCTGGCTGTCCTGGGATGCTTGGGATCCTCCCACCCCACAAATTCCAGAGGGAATGGGACAAATCCCGATGGGAAAATCGGCTCCAAATCCCAAATCCCGGATTTCCTTCGTGTGTGGGACCCCTGTTCCGACAGCCGGGATTTATCCCTGGCTCGCCTTCCCGGTGTTTTGACGGGATAACTTCTGGGATCTTTTCCAGATGTTGCTCAGAGGCAAAGAAATCCCAACCCTATAAATCGTTCATTCCGTGAAAAAAAAAAAATTCCTTCCAGTAGCTCCGGAGTTTTTCCCTTCCCTGTTTTTTTTCTTGGATCCGGTTCCTGGTGTGCTGGGATGGCTCCAACTCCGGCATTCCCGGCGTCCCAGGGAATGGAATTCCCTTGGGATATTGGGGATGGAGCTGGAGGCAATCCCGAATCCAGTCCTGAATCCAGCCCCAAATACAATCCCAAATCCTGTCCTGAATCCAATCCGGAATCCAATCCCAAATCCAAACCCAATCCTGAATCCAATCCCACATCCAGTCCTGAATTCAATCCCAAATCCAATCCTGAATCCAACCCCAAATCCAACCTCAAATCGAGTCTTGAATCCAGTCCTGAATCAGTCCTGAATCCAATCCCAAATCCAACCCCAAATCCAATCCCAAATCCAGTCCTGAATCCAATCCCAAATCCAACCCCAAATTTAATCCAACCGCGAATTCAATCCCAAATCCAATCCCAAATCCAGTCCTGAATCCAACCCCAAATCCAACCCCAAATCGAGTCCTGAATCCAGTCCTGAATCAGTCCTGAATCCAATCCGGAATCCAATCCCAAATCCAATCCCAGACCCAATCCCAATCCCAACCCCAAATCTAATCCTGAGTGGAATCCCAATCCCAAATCAAATCCTGAATCCAATCCCAAATCCAGTCCCAAATCCCATCCCAAACCCAGTTCCAGATCCAATCCCAAATCTGATCCCAAATCCAATCTTGAATCCCATCCCAAACCCAATCCAACCGCAAACCCAGTCCCAGATCCAATCCCAAATCCAATCCCAGATCCAATCCCAAATCCAATCCCAGATCCAGTCCTGAATCCAATCCCAAATCCAATCTGGATCCAATTCCAAGCCCAATTCTGAATCCAGTCCTGAATCCAATCCCAAATCCAATCCCAGATCCAATCCCAAATGCGATCCCAGATCCAGTCCTGAATCCAATCCCAAATCCAATCCCGAGTCTCATCTCAAACCAAATCCAACCCTAAACCCAGTCCCAGATCCAATCCCAGATCCAATCCCAGATCCAAACCCAGATCCAATCTCAGATTCAATCCCAGATCCAATCCCAAATGCAATCCCAGATCCAATCCCAGATCCAATCCCAGATCCAAACCCAATCCTGATCCCAATCCCGATCCCAAATTTTCCAGCTGTGCCGTGGAGACGCTGCAGACGATGCTGGTGCGGGCTGGGAACGACGACGTCGTGCGGGATGTGGCAAATTCCGGAGGTTGGGAATTGATGGAAATTCCCGAGCGGCACCACGACGGAATCGCCCTCCTGGCCGGGTAGGGAATTCTGGGAGCTCTTCCCGAGGAATTCCGGGATTTTGGGGTGGGGTGGGATCATTTTGCTCCTGGGAATGCGGTGGGGTGGATGCAGCTGGAGCTGGAATTGTTCCCTCTTGGAATTTCGGCGTCTCTGATCGCAATATGGAATTCCCAGAGTTGTTAATCCCACAGCAGAATTCCCAGAGTCTGATCCCACTGCAGAATTCCTGGTATCTCCAATCCCAGTTTGGAATTCCCAGTGCCTCTGATCCCACTGTGGAATTCCCAATTTTAACAATCCCTCTTCATAATTCCTGGTCTCATTGATCCCACTGTGGAATTCCCAGAGTTGTTGACCCCAATATGGGATTCCCAATGTCATGGATCCCATTTTGGAATTCCCAGAGTCTCCAATCCCAGTTTGGAATTCCCAAAATCACTGGTCCCAGTATGTCACTGATCCCAATATGGAATTCCCAATGTCACCAATCCCACTGTGGAATCCCAGTGCCATTGATCCCACTGCGGAATTCCCAGAGTCACAAATCCCAGTTTGGAATTCCCATTATATCATTCCTGGGAAATTCCCATTCCAGGGGGTGGCAGGGCCCCATCCGGGATCATCCAAATTGGAATTGGGATTTTCCAACTTTCGGGGAACCTCCCAAAAATTCCAGAGCGACTCATCCCAAAAAAACCCAGATGTGGTGTTCGGGATGCTCCAAATCCTTCTCTGAGGGTCAATCCCGGTTTTCCGTGCTGGGTGTTGCCCTGCCTGGGGACAGGGATTCCCTGGATTTCCAGGATTTCAGGGATTTCCAGGATTTCCAGGATTTCCATGATTTTTGTGATTTCTGTGTTTTCCTGGAATTCCGGGATTTTTGTAATTTCTGTGATTTCTGTGATTCCTGGGATTCCCGGGATTTCCAGAATTTGGGGGATTTCCGGGATTTGGGGGATTTCCAGGATTTCCATGATTTTTGTGATTTCTGGGATTTCCAGGATTTTTGTGATATCCGTGATTTCTGTGATTTCCGTGATTTCCAGAATTTCTGGGATTTCTAGGATTTCCATGATATCCAGGATTTTTGTGCTTTCTGGGATTTCCAGGATTTCCGGGATTTCCAGGATTTTTGTGATTTCTGGGATTCCCAGAATTTCCAGAATTTCCAGGATTTTTGTGATTTCCTGGATTTCCAGGATTTTTGTGATTTCTGGGATTCCCAGAATTTCCATGATTTCACTGATTTCCATGATTTCCGGGATTTCCAGGACTTCCGGAATTTCCAGGATTTTTGTGATTTCTGGGATTTCCAGGATTTCCAGTATTTCTGGGATTTTTGTGATTTCCAGGATTTCTGGGATTTCTGGGATTTCCGGGATTTTTGTGATATCCGTGATTTCTGTGATTCTGTCATTTCCGGGATTCCCGGGATTCCCGGAATTCCGAGTGCTGTTCCCACACAGGGCCATGGCTCGGCTCTGCGGGCCCCGGCTGCCGCCGATCGTCCGGAGCCTCATCCCGGAGCTGGGAAGCGTCTTCGAGTGCCAGAGGGTGACCAGCACGGCATTCCTGGCCGAGGTGAGCCGGGAAATCGGGAACGGCCGGCTGGGCTCCGACCATGGATCCAGGGCTCCGTCTGTCCATGGATCCGTCCATCCATGGATCTGTCCGTCCATCAATCCATCCATCCATCCGCCTATCTATGGATCCATCCTTCAATCCCATGGATTTGTTCATCCATGGATCCATTCATCCGTCCATCCCTGGATCTGTCCATCCGTCCATGAATCCATCATGCATCCATTCCTTCATGGATCCCGGGGTCCGTCTGTCCATGGATCCGTCCATCCATGGATCTGTCCGTCCGTCCATCCATCCATCCATCCGTCTATCTATGGATCCAACCATCCTTCAATCCCATGGATTTGTTGATCCATGGATCCGTTCATCTATGGATCCATCCATCCCTGGATCTGTCCATAGATCTGTCCATCCTTCAATCCCATGGATCTGTCCATCCCTGGATCTGTCCATCCGTCTGTGAATCAATCATCCATCCATTCCTCCATGGATCCAGGGGTCCGTCTGTCCATGGATCTCTCCACAGATGGATCTGTCCATCCGTGGATCTATCCATCCATCTGTGGATTCACCCACCCATGGATCTGTCCATCCATGGATTCAGCATTCATCCATTCATCCATGGATCCAGGAGTCCGTCTGTCCATGGATCTGTCCATCTTTCAATTCCATGGATCTGTCCAAGCATGGATCTGTCCATCCTTAAATCCTATTGATCTGTCCATCCATGGATTAATTCATCCACGGATTCATCTATACATGCATCCATGGATCTGTCCATCCATGGATCCATCCATCCATTCATGGACCTGTCCATCCATGGATTTGCCCATCCATCCATGGATCCGTCCATTCATCCATCCATGTATCCATGGATTTGTTCATCCACAGATCCAACCATCCATGGATCTGTCCATCCTTCAATCCCATGGATCCGTCTATCCATAGATCCGTCCATCCATGGATCTGTCTGTCCATGGATCTGTCCATCGATGGATCTGTCCATCCTTCAGTCCCAGGGATCCATCCATCATCCATCCATCATCCATCCATCATCCATCCATCATCCATCCATCCATCATCCATCCATCATCCATCCATCCATCATCCATCCATCCATCATCCATCCATCCATCATCCATCATCCATCCATCCATCATCCATCCATCCATCCATCCATCCATCCATCATCCATCATCCATCCATCCATCATCCATCCATCATCCATCCATCCATCCATCCATCCATCATCATCCATCCATCATCCATCCATCCATCCATCCATCATCCATCATCATCCATCCATCATCCATCATCCATCCATCATCCATCCATCATCCATCCATCATCCATCCATCCATCCATCATCCATCCATCCATCATCCATCCATCATCCATCCATCATCCATCCATCATCCATCCATCCATCATCCATCCATCCATCCATCATCATCCATCCATCATCCATCATCCATCCATCCATCCATCCATCATCCATCATCATCCATCCATCATCCATCATCCATCCATCATCCATCCATCATCCATCCATCATCCATCCATCCATCCATCATCCATCCATCCATCATCCATCCATCATCCATCCATCATCCATCCATCATCCATCCATCCATCATCCATCCATCCATCCATCCATCATCCATCCATCATCCATCCATCCATCATCCATCATCCCACATCCCAATTCTCTGCTACTCTTGGAGCCCATCCCGAAATCCTGAGCGTGTTTGGACCTCGGAGAGTTTCAAATTTTCACTGGAGCCGGGGAGGAAAAAGAAGAAAATTCCAGCAGATCCGTGGGATGAGGGGAAATTCCTGTCCCAGAGCTCCTCTCCGGAGCCCAATCTATCCAAAAATTCCCAAATTTTTCCTGCCACTTTTCCCTTTTCCAGCTGCTCAACCACAACGTGGTGAACGACCTGGTGCTGCTGGAGCCGCTGCTGGACGCGCTGACGGCTCTGGAGAAGGATTCCTGCCTCCTGGTGCGGGTGCTGGCGCTCCGGGGGCTCGGGAACGTCGCCTCGGGATCCCCGGAAAAGGTGGGAGAGGCTCCCGGGATTTGGGATGTGGCGGGAAATCCCGCTTGGGATTCCCCCCAAAAACATCGGGATGAGGTTTTGTGGGATGGGCAGGAAGCTCCAGGGATTAGGATGCACCGGGAGGCTCCAGATTCCTAAAAAATCCCGGGAAGTTCTCCAGAGCCATTCCTGGGAAATCCGGGAATCCCAGAGCCTTTCCCAGCAGGGGGATTCTCCCCAGCCCCGTTTTCCAGGGATTCCCAGGAATATTTCTTGGGAATTCCAGCTGGGATTGACCCCTTTTTCCAGCTTCTCCCGGGAATTCCTGGCCTCAGTCCTTGCTCTGCCTCCCGAGGCACCAAATCCTGGAATTCCATCAATTCCAGGGGATTATTCCCAGAAATCCCCATTTTAACCTGTTCCTTCGTTTCCCTTGGAAGCCGATCCAAAACTCCCCTTGGACCCCTCCAATCCTGATTTTCTCTGGGATGAGCACCCCCAGCTCCCTCTTCTGCTGCCAGGAATTCTCCCATTCCCAGAATTCCCAATTCCCAATCCCATTCCCATCCCTGGTCCTTTTCCCATTCCCATAATTCCCAGATTTCCCTGAATTCCAATTGTCCCGTTCCCATTTTTCTCGTTCTCAGAATTCCCAGATTCCCCTGAATTCCAATTTTCCCGTTCCCATTTCCATTTTTCCCATTCATGTTTTTCCCTTTCCCATTCCCAGAATTCCCAGATTTCCCACAATTCCCATTCCCAATCCCATTCCCAATTTCCCTTTCCTTTTCCCATTCCCGTAATTCCCAGATTTCCAAGAATTCCCATTTTTCTCATTCCCAGAATTCCCAGATTTCCCTGAATTTCAATTTTCTCATTCCCATTCCCAATTTCCCTTTCCCATTCCCATTTTTCCCACTATTCTCATTTTTCCCATTCCCATTTTTCCCACTATCCCATTTTCCCCATTCCCATTTTTCCCAACCACGCACCCACCAAATCCCCATTTCCCCCCAAATTCTGACGCAGCATTCCCAAAAATCCCAATTTCAATCCATTCCCTCATTCCCCCTTGGGAGAAACTCCTGCCCTGTCTCCCTCCAATCCCGCTTTTCCGCGGGACGAGCCGCCACCCTCTCCCATCCCGGTTTTTCCCATTCCCATTCTCAGAATTCCCAGATTTCCCTGAATTACAATTTTCTCATTCCCATTCCCAATTTCCCATTCCCATTTTCCCCATTCCCATTTTTCCCAACCACGCACCCACCAAATCCCCGTTTCCCCCCAGATTCCAGCGCAGTATTCCCAAAAATCCCAATTTCCATTCCCTCTTCCCCTTGGGAGCCCATCCCAAACTCCTGCCCTGTCTCCCTCCAATCCCGCTTTCCCGCGGGACGAGCCGCCGCCCTCTCCCATCCCGGTTTTTCCCGGTTTTTTTCCCGGCAGATCCGGCGGCACGGCGCGCAGCTCGTGGCCTCCATGGTGGGCGGCCTGGACGACAAGGACGATCCCAACAACCGGCTGGCGCTGGAATCCATGTCCAGCCTCTCCAGGATCCTGGATCGCCTGGAGCCGCCGGACGTGCAGCCCCTGCTGCTCCGCGTCTCCATCCGCATCCGGCCCTTCTTCGACAGCGTGAGGGCAAATCCCGGGATTCCCGCCCTCGGGAACGGGGTCGGGATGGGGTCGGGTCACCCAGCGGGGCTTTGCCATCCCAAGTTTTGCTGGGATTTCTCCTGGATGCTCATCCAGGATCCAGTGCTGGGCTGAGGGTCCCGCTGGGGTTTTCCCGTTGGGATTGGTCCATTGGGATTGGTCTGTTGGGATTGGTCCTTTGGGATTTTCCATTGGGATTTTTCTATTGCAATATTCTCATTGGGATTTTGCTATTGGGATTAGTCTGATGGGATTTTCCATTGGGATTTTCCCGTTGGGATTTTCCATTGGGATTGGTCCATTGGGATTTTCCCATTGGGATTGGTCCATTGGAATTGCTCCACTGGGATGGGTCCATTGGGATTAATCTATTGGGATTTTGCCATTGGGTTTTTCCCATTGGGGTGGGTCCATTGGGATTTTCCCATTGGTATTTTCCCATTGGAATTTTCCCATTGGGATTGGGCTGTTGGGATTGGTCCATTGGGATTTTCCATTGGGATCTTCCCATTGGGATTTTCCCGTTGGGATTTTCCCATGGGGACTGGTCCATTGGGATTTTCCCATTGGGATTGGTCCATTGGGATCTTCCCGTTAAGATTGGTCCATTGTGATTTTCCCATTGGGATTTTCCCACACGGATTTTCCCATTGGGATTGGTCCATTAGGATTGGTCCATTGGGATCATCTCACCGGGATTTTCCCCCTGGAATTTTCCCCGGTGGGATTTTCCCATTGGGATTGTTCTACTGGAATTCTTCCATGGGGATTGTCCCATTGAGATTTCCCCAACTGGAATTGTCCCATTGGAATTTTCATATTGGAATTTTTCCATTGGGATTTTCCCATTGGGATTGTCCCATTGAGATTTCCCCAACTGGAATTGTCCCTTTGGGATTTCCCCACTAGGATTGTGCCATTGGAATATTCCTATTGGAATTTTCCTATTGGGATTATTCCATTGGGATTTTCCCATTGGAATTTTCCCATTGGCATTGTCCCCCCGTGCTTGGGACCTTGAGAATTATGGGAACAGAGGGATGGGAATGGTGGGAAAAATGGGATGGGGATGATGGAAACATCAGAATGGGGATTTTAGGATCTCAGCATGGGATTTTGAGATCCCAGGATGATATTTTGGGAAAACAGGACAGGATTTCAGAATCCCAGGATGGAATCTTGGGATCCCAGGATGGGATTTCGGGATCACGGGATGGAATTTGGGGAACACAGGACAGATTTTGTGGTCAAGGGATGGGATTTCAGGATCCCAGCATGGAATTTTGGGATCCAAGCAGGAATTTTGGGATTCCAGGACAGGATTTCGGGATCCCAGCATGGAATTTTGGAATCCAAGCAGGAATTTTGGGATTCCAGGACAGGATTTCAGGATCCCAGGATGGAGTTTTGGGATCATGGGATGGAATTTCAGGATCACAGGATGGATTTTGGGATAACAGGTCAGGATTTTGGGATCCAAGTAGGAATTTTGAGATCCCAGGGCAGGATTCTGGGATCCCAGGTTTGGATTTCAGGTTCCCAGGATGGGATTTCGGGAATCCAGGATGGAATTTCGGGATTTTCTCCGCGTTATTCCCGTTTTTCCCTGTTTTTTCCCCAGGAGCACCCCGACCTCCGGCGCTCCTCCATCGTCCTTTTCGGGAACCTTTCCCGCTTCGGCCGCTCCGACTCCGAGGTTTTCTCAGAGCAGATCCTGAACGGGCTCGTGACGCTGCTGCTGCACCTGCAGGACCCCCAGCCCGACGTGGTCAAGGTGGGAATTCCGGGAATTCCCGGGAAATTCCGGGGGATTCCCCCCTGCGGAATTCCCGGGTCCTCCATGTGGAATTCCCAGGGATTTGTGGGATTTCCCAACGCAGAATTCCCAGGAAATTCGGGGGATTCTCTGTGTGGAATTCCTGGGAATTTGCAGGGTTCCCCTGTGAAGAATTCCCGGGGATTTGGGGAATTCCCCCGTGTGGAATTCCCAGGAATTTGGAGGATTCCCCCATGTGGAATTCCTGGGTCCTCCATGTGGAATTCCCAGGGATTTGTGGGATTTCCCAGTGCAGAATTCCCAGGAAATTCGGGGGATTCTCTGTGTGGAATTCCCGGGAATTCAGGGGATTCCCCCATGTGGAATTCCCAGGGATTTGTGGGATTTCCCAATGCAGAATTCCCAGGAAATTCGGGGGATTCTCTGTGTGGAATTCCCAGGAATTTGGAGGATTCCCCAGTGCAGAATTCCTGGGATATTTGGGGGATTCCCTGGTGTGGAATTCTGTGGAATTCGGGGGATTCCGCTGTCTGGAATTCCCAGGGATTTGGGAGATTCCCCTGTGTGGAATTCTCGGGGATTCTGCGGATTCCCCTGTGCAAAATTCCTGGGAATTCGGGGGATTCCCACATGTGGAATTCCTGGTTTCCCATATGCAGAATTCCCAGGGATTTGTGGGATTCCCCAATGCAGAATTCCTGGGAATTTGGGGGATTCCCCTGTGTGGAATTCCCGAGGATTTGGGGGATCCCCCCGTGAGGAATTCCCAGGAATTCAGGGGATTCCCCCATGTGGAATTCCCAGGGATTTGTGGGATTTCCCAATGCAGAATTCCCAGGAAATTCGGGGGATTCTCTGTGTGGAATTCCTGGGAATTTGCGGGGTTCCCCTGTGAAGAATTCCCGGGGATTTGGGGAATTCCCTGGTGTGGAATTCTGTGGAATTTGGGGGATTCCCCTGTCTGGAATTCCCAGGGATTTGTGGGATTCCCCAGTGCAGGATTCCCAGGAATTTGGGGGATTCCTCTGTGCAGGATTCCCGGGAATTTGGGGAATTCCCCCGTGTGGAATTCCCAGGGAATTCTGAGGATTCCCCCATGTGGAATTCATGGGGATTTATGGGATTCTCCCATGCAGAATTCCCAGGAAATATGGGGGATTCCCCAGTGCAGAATTCCCAGGGATTTGTGGGATTCCTCAGTGCAGAATTCCCAGGGATTTGTGGGATTCCCCAGTGCGGAATTTCCAGGGATTTGTGGGATTCCTCAGTGCAGAATTCCCTGGAATTGGGGGATTCCCCAGTGCGGAATTCCCAGGGATTTGGGGGATTCCCCAGCGCGGAATTCCGCGGGATTCCCGGCATTCCCGGTTTTCCCAGGCGTGCAAGTTCGCCCTGCGGATGTGCGGGCCCAGCCTGGGCTGCGAGGAGCTGCGGGAAATGTTCGGGAATCACCTGCGGGAGGAGCGGGGGCTGCACTACGGGGAGTTCATCAACCACGTCTGCAAATCCCTGGTGGGAGCCGGGATATCGGGATACCGGGATATCGGGAAACCGGGATATCGGGATATGGGAGGAGCGGGGGCTGCACTACGGGGAGTTCATCAACCACGTCTGCAAGTCCCTGGTGGGAACCGGGATATCGGGATAGCGGGATATCGGGAAACCGGGATATCGGGATATGGGAGGAGCGGGGGCTGCACTACGGGGAGTTCATCAACCACGTCTGCAAATCCCTGGTGGGAGCCGGGATACCGGGATACCGGGATATCGGGATACCGGGATATCGGGATACTGGGATATCGGGATATCGGGATATCGGGATATCGGGACATCGGGAAACCGGGATATCGGGATATTGGGATATGGGAGGAGCGGGGGCTGCACTACGGGGAGTTCATCAACCACGTCTGCAAGTCCCTGGTGGGAACCAGGATACCGGGATATCGGGATACCGGGATATCGGGATATCGGGATATCGGGAAACCGGGATACCGGGGTATCGGGATATCGGGATATTGGGACATCGGGATACCGGGATATTGGGATATCGGGATATTGGCACACTGGAATATTGGGATATTGGGACATTGGGACATTGGGATATTGGGACATGGGGACATTGGGACATTGGGATATTGGGATATCGGGATATCAGATACCGGGATATCGGGATATCGGGATATTGGAACATTGGGATATTGGGACATTGGGATACTGGGATATTGGGATATAGGGGAATTGGGATATGGGAGGAGCGGGGGCTGCACTACGGGGAGTTCATCAACAATGTCTGCAAATTCCTGGTGGGAATCGGGATATCGGGACATTGGGATATCGGGATATCGGGGTATCGGGACATCGGGATATCGGGATATTGGGACATCGGGATATCGGGATATTGGGATGTCGGGATATTGGGATATTGGGATATTGGGATATGGGAGGAGCGGGGGCTGCACTACGGGGAGTTCATCAACCACGTCTGCAAATCCCTGGTGGGAATCGGGATACCGGGATACCGGGATATTGGGATATCGGGATATCGGGATATCGGGATATCAGGGTATTGGGATATCGGCATATTGGGATATTGGGACATCGGGATACTGGGATATCGGGATATTGGCACACTGGAATATTGGGATATTGGGACATTGGGACATTGGGATGTTGGGACATGGGGACATTGGGATATTGGGATATCGGGATATCGGGATATTGGAACATTGGGATATTGGGACATTGGGATACTGGGATATTGGGATATAGGGGAATTGGGATATAGGAGGAGCGGGGGCTGCACTACGGGGACTTCATCAACAATGTCTGCAAATTCCTGGTGGGAATCGGGATATCGGGACATTGGGATATCGGGATATCGGGGTATCGGGACATCGGGATATCGGGATATTGGGACATCGGGATATCGGGATATTGGGATGTCGGGATATTGGGATATTGGGATATTGAGATATGGGAGGAGCGGGGGCTGCACTACGGGGAGTTCATCAACCACGTCTGCAAATCCCTGGTGGGAATCGGGATACCGGGATACCGGGATATCGGGATATCGGGATACCGGGATACCGGCATAAAAGGATATCAGGACATCGGGATATTGGGATATTGGAATATTGGGATATTTGGTTATTAGGATATTGGGATATCGGGATATGGGAGGAGCGGGGGCTGCACTATGGGGAGTTCATCAACAATGTCTGCAAATTCCTGGTGGGAACCGGGATACCGGGATATCGGGATATCGGGATATTAGGATATCGGGACATTGGGATATTTGGATATTCGGGAATTGGGATATTGGGATGTTGGGATGTTGGGACACCGGGATATTGGGATATCGGGACATTGGGGTATTGGGATTGTGATGTTGTGACATTGGCATATTGGGATATTGGGGCAACCCAAATCCCCTCAATCCCCCTCAATCCCCCCACTGTCCCCAAATCCCCACAACATCCCGAATGTCTTTGGTGTCCCCAACGTCCCCATTCCCCTGAATGTCCCCAGTGTCCCCAATGTCCCCCAATCCCCCCAGTGTTCCCCAATCCCCCCAGTCCCCTCACTGTCCCTGTGTCCCCTCTGTCCCCGCTGTCCCCTCAGTGTCCCCGTGTCCCCTCAGTGTCCCCTCAGTGTCCCCATGTCCCTGTGTCCCCACTGTCCCCTCAGTGTCCCCTCAGTGTCCCCTCAGTGTCCCTGCTGTCCCCACTGTCCCCTCAGTGTCCCCTCAGTGTCCCCTCAGTGTCCCCTCAGTGTCCCCTCAGTGTCCCCTCAGTGTCCCCGCTGTCCCCGCTGTCCCCTCAGTGTCCCCGTGTCCCCGCAGTTGCGCGCTCACCCCGCTCTCCTGAGCCGCCTCCTCTCCACCAACCTCTTCTACTTCAAGAGCCCCTGGCGGGAGCTGCGGGCGGCGGCGGCCATGTTCATCGGTGAGGGACAGGGGACACTGGGGACACTGGGGACAGGGACACTGGGGACAGCAATGGTGGCCATGTTCATCGGTGAGGGACAGGGACAGAGGGGACACTGGGGACAGGGACAGGGACACTGGGGACACTGGGACACTGGGGACAGGGATGGGGACAGGGACAGGGACAGCAATGGCGGCCATGTTCATCGGTGAGGGACAGGGACAGGGGACACTGGGGGGACACTGGGGACACTGGGGACACTGGGGCACTGGGGACAGGGACACTGGGGACACTGGGGATACTGGGGACATTGGGGACAGGGATGGGGACAGCAATGGCGGCCATGTTCATCGGTGAGGGAGAGGGACACTGGGGACACTGGGGACACTGGGGACATTGGGGACACTGGGGATACTGGGGATACTGGGGACATTGGGGACACTGGGGATACTGGGGATACTGGGGACACTGGGGACAGCAATGGCGGCCATGTTCATCGGTGAGGGACAGGGACACTGGGGACACTGGGGACAGGGGGACACTGGGGAGGGGACAGGGGACAGCAACAGTGGC